>NC_091385.1:9672875-9730375 GCF_038502225.1 Cherax quadricarinatus
AGGGACTGACCACCTTGTTCCAGACCATGGTGCTGAACTGTTCTCCAGGCTGAGGGACTGACCACCTTGTTCCAGACCATGGAGCTGAACTCTTCTCCAGGCTGAGGGACTGACCACCATGTTCCAGACCATGGAACTGAACTCTTCTCCAGGCTGAGGGACTGACCACCATGTTCCAGACCATGGAGCTGAACTCTTCTGCAGGCTGAGGGACTGACCACCTTGTTCCAGACCATGGAACTGAACTCTTCTCCAGGCTGAGGGACTGACCACCTTGTTCCAGACCATGGAACTGAACTCTTCTCCAGACTGAGGGACTGACCACCGTGTTCCAGACCATGGAGCTGAACTCTTCTCCAGGCTGAGGGACTGATCCCATCAAACACTAGTTCTCCAAGATTGAATGACTGAAGACGAATACTCTGTAGACGAAACTCTTCAACAATGAAAATAACCAACTATTATACAACCTGAAACCTCGTATTTATATCCGTGTTATGTACCCTCTACATGACTGATTTGTTACTGAAAAAACTAACCCAACTAATCGGTATTTTTAGTTGTAATTATTTATATTTTCTTGAGATTGTATCTTCGTAATTAGTTATGTGAAGAAATTTCAACACGTTGACAGGCTATAATATTTTTAGAGATGTACATATGGCCCAAGTGGCCGAAAAACACACACTGTGAGTTGTAATTTTTTTTGTGCTATTTGTCGTTGGATGAGCACTGGACGCTCAATAAGCAAACCGTTCAGAAGACACAACTAATTAAAGCTCTCCTGCAGCATCTTAGTACATCCCTGGAGAGGAAAATTTGTTGTCTTATGAGTGTGTTAATGTTATTGTAGATCCTTACATCCAATTAATGTGAAAACTGACTTCTAAACATCATTTAATCCTTTCTCCCCCCTTTCCTCCCTCTCCATTTTCCCTCTTCCTTCGATTCCACCCCTTTCCTTCCTCATTCCCATCCCTTCCCATCTAATTCCATCTTCCTCTCATCCTCCACTTATCTCCCAGTTCCTTCCTATCCACAGTTTACTTATGCTGCCTGAGTGACCAACTCTGTGTAACTTTTCTGCAGTATTCTACGTTATTTATACTAGTTAATTGCACATATGTGTACCTGTACCTAAATAAACTTCCACCCCGCAGCTCATACTGTTAAGGACGCGCAAAAGAAACAGTATTACAGGCCACAAAGACCCCAACAGGCATAAATAACCAAAAAAAAAACATTTACTGAAACTACAATTACAATATATTCTGGTGTCACGATCTTAAAAACATTTAAGTATGGTGTTAGCACTAAAGTATTAGTTATTAATGGGTTGCAGTCTCTTTAAAACCAATTCTTTAGTCTAGTGGACGGAAAATGAGGATACAATACCAGGATTTGTGATATTTTTTATTTGGCAATAAAGAAATTTGTCTTATCTGTTACTGTTCGTCTGAAGTTGTCTCTTAGAGGTTAAATGTTTGACCACTACGATATAATGTTCCAGTGTATGGCCCTGTCTGTGTCCACACACACCAGTGTATGGCCCTGTCTGTGTCCACACACACCAGTGTATGGCCCTGTCTGTGTCCACACACACCAGTGTATGGCCCTGTGTCCACACACACCAGTGTATGGCCCTGTGTCCACACACACCAGTGTATGGCCCTGTCTGTGTCCACACACACCAGTGTATGGCCCTGTCTGTGTCCACACACACCAGTGTATGGCCCTGTCTGTGTCCACACACACCAGTGTATGGCCCTGTCTGTGTCCACACACACCAGTGTATGGCCCTGTGTCCACACACACCAGTGTATGGCCCTGTCTGTGTCCACACACACCAGTGTATGGCCCTGTCTGTGTCCACACACACCAGTGTATGGCCCTGTCTGTGTCCACACACACCAGTGTATGGCCCTGTCTGTGTCCACACACACCAGTGTGTGGCCCTGTCTGTGTCCACACACACCAGTGTGTGGCCCTGTCTGTGTCCACACACACCAGTGTATGGCCCTGTCTGTGTCCACACACACCAGTGTGTGGCCCTGTCTGTGTCCACACACACCAGTGTGTGGCCCTGTCTGTGTCCACACACACCAGTGTATGGCCCTGTCTGTGTCCACACACACCAGTGTATGGCCCTGTCTGTGTCCACACACACCAGTGTATGGCCCTGTCTGTGTCCACACACACCAGTGTGTGGCCCTGTCTGTGTCCACACACACCAGTGTGTGGCCCTGTCTGTGTCCACACACACCAGTGTATGGCCCTGTCTGTGTCCACACACACCAGTGTGTGGCCCTGTCTGTGTCCACACACACCAGTGTGTGGCCCTGTCTGTGTCCACACACACCAGTGTATGGCCCTGTCTGTGTCCACACACACCAGTATATGGCCCTGTCTGTGTCCACACACACCAGTGTATGGCCCTGTCTGTGTCCACACACACCAGTGTATGGCCCTGTCTGTGTCCACACACACCAGTGTATGGCCCTGTCTGTGTCCACACACACCAGTGTGTGGCCCTGTCTGTGTCCACACACACAAGTGTATGGCCCTGTCTGTGTCCACACACACCAGTGTATGGCCCTGTCTGTGTCCACACACACCAGTGTGTGGCCCTGTCTGTGTCCACACACACCAGTGTATGGCCCTGTCTGTGTCCACACACACCAGTGTATGGCCCTGTCTGTGTCCACACACACCAGTGTATGGCCCTGTCTGTGTCCACACACACCAGTGTATGGCCCTGTCTGTGTCCACACACACCAGTGTATGGCCCTGTCTGTGTCCACACACACCAGTGTATGGCCCTGTCTGTGTCCACACACACCAGTGTATGGCCCTGTCTGTGTCCACACACACCAGTGTATGGCCCTGTCTGTGTCCACACACACCAGTGTATGGCCCTGTCTGTGTCCACACACACCAGTGTATGGCCCTGTCTGTGTCCACACAAACCAGTGTATGGCCCTGTCTGTGTCCACACAAACCAGTGTATGGCCCTGTGTCCACACACACCAGTGTATGGCCCTGTGTCCACACACACCAGTGTATGGCCCTTTCTGTGTCCACACACACCAGTGTATGGCCCTGTCTGTGTCCACACACACCAGTGTATGGCCCTGTGTCCACACACACCAGTGTATGGCCCTGTGTCCACACACACCAGTGTATGGCCCTTTCTGTGTCCACACACACCAGTGTATGGCCCTGTCTGTGTCCACACACACCAGTGTATGGCCCTGTCTGTGTCCACACACACCAGTGTATGGCCCTGTGTCCACACACACCAGTGTATGGCCCTGTGTCCACACACACCAGTGTATGGCCCTTTCTGTGTCCACACACACCAGTGTATGGCCCTGTCTGTGTCCACACACACCAGTGTATGGCCCTTTCTGTGTCCACACACACCAGTGTATGGCCCTGTGTCCACACACACCAGTGTATGGCCCTGTCTGTGTCCACACACACCAGTGTATGGCCCTGTCTGTGTCCACACACACCAGTGTATGGCCCTGTCTGTGTCCACACACACCAGTGTATGGCCCTGTCTCTCTCCACACACACCAGTGTATGGCCCTGTCTGTGTCCACACACACCAATGTATGGCCCTGTCTGTGTCCACACACACCAATGTATGGCCCTGTCTGTGTCCACACACACCAGTGTATAGCCCTGTCTGTGTCCACACACACCAGTGTATGGCCCTGTGTCCACACACACCAGTGTATGGCCCTGTCTGTGTCCACACACACCAGTGTATGGCCCAGTGTCCACACACACCAGTGTATGGCCCTGTCTGTGTCCACACACACCAGTGTATGGCCCTGTCTGTGTCCACACACACCAATGTATGGCCCTGTCTGTGTCCACACACACCAGTGTATGGCCCTGTCTGTGTCCACACACACCAGTGTATGGCCCTGTGTCCACACACACCAGTGTATGGCCCTGTCTGTGTCCACACACACCAGTGTATGGCCCTGTGTCCACACACACCAGTGTATGGCCCTGTGTCCACACACACCAGTGTATGGCCCTGTCTGTGTCCACACACACCAGTGTATGGCCCTGTCTGTGTCCACACACACCAGTGTATGGCCCTGTCTGTGTCCACACACACCAGTGTATGGCCCTGTCTGTGTCCACACACACCAGTGTATGGCCCTGTCTGTGTCCACACACACCAGTGTATGGCCCTGTCTGTGTCCACACACACCAGTGTATGGCCCTGTCTGTGTCCACACACACCAGTGTATGGCCCTGTCTGTGTCCACACACACCAGTGTATGGCCCTGTCTGTGTCCACACACACAAGTGTATAGCCCTGTCTCTGTCCACACACACCAGTGTATGGCCCTGTCTCTCTCCACACACACCAGTGTATGGCCCTGTCTCTCCACACACACCAGTGTATGGCCCTGTTTGTGTCCACACACACCAGTGTATGGCCCTGTCTCTCTCCACACACACCAGTGTATGGCCCTCTCTCTCTCCACACACACCAGTGTATGGCCCTGTCTGTGTCCACACACACCAGTGTATGGCCCTGTCTCTCCACACACACCAGTGTATGGCCCTGTCTCTCTCCACACACACCAGTGTATGGCCCTGTCTCTCTCCACACACACCAGTGTATGGCCCTGTCTCTCTCCACACACACCAGTGTATGGCCCTGTCTCTCTCCACACACACCAGTGTATGGCCCTGTCTCTCTCCACACACACCAGTGTATGGCCCTGTCTCTGTCCACACACACCAGTGTATGGCCCTGTCTGTCCACACACACCAGTGTATGGCCCTGTCTCTGTCCACACACACCAGTGTATGGCCCTGTCTCTCTCCACACACCAGTGTATGGCCCTGTCTGTGTCCACACACACCAGTGTATGGCCCTGTCAGTGTCCACACACACCAGTGTATGGCCCTGTCTCTCTCCACACACACCAGTGTATGGCCCTGTCTGAGTCCACACACACCAGTGTATGGCCCTGTCTCTCTCCACACACACCAGTGTATGGCCCTGTCTCTGTCCACACACACCAGTGTATGGCCCTGTCTCTCTCCACACACACCAGTGTATGGCCCTGTCTCTCTCCACACACACCAGTGTATGGCCCTGTCTCTCTCCACACACACCAGTGTATGGCCCTGTCTCTCTCCACACACACCAGTGTATGGCCCTGTCTCTCTCCACACACACCAGTGTATGGCCCTGTCTCTCTCCACACACACCAGTGTATGGCCCTGTCTCTCTCCACACACACCAGTGTATGGCCCTGTCAGTGTCCACACACACCAGTGTATGGCCCTGTCTCTCTCCACACACACCAGTGTATGGCCCTGTCTCTCTCCACACACACCAGTGTATGGCCCTGTCTGTGTCCACACACACAAGTGTATGGCCCTGTCTCTCTCCACACACACCAGTGTATGGCCCTGTCTGTGTCCACACACACCAGTGTATGGCCCTGTCTCTCTCCACACACACCAGTGTATGGCCCTGTCTCTCTCCACACACACCAGTGTATGGCCCTGTCTCTCTCCACACACACCAGTGTATGGCCCTGTCTCTCTCCACACACACCAGTGTATGGCCCTGTCTCTCCACACACACCAGTGTATGGCCCTGTCTCTCTCCACACACACCAGTGTATGGCCCTGTCTCTCTCCACACACACCAGTGTATGGCCCTGTCTCTCTCCACACACACCAGTGTATGGCCCTGTCTCTCTCCACACACACCAGTGTATGGCCCTGTCTCTCTCCACACACACCAGTGTATGGCCCTGTCTCTCTCCACACACACCAGTGTATGGCCCTGTCTCTCTCCACACACACCAGTGTATGGCCCTGTCTCTCTCCACACACACCAGTGTATGGCCCTGTCTCGCTCCACACACACCAGTGTATGGCCCTGTCTCTCTCCACACACACCAGTGTATGGCCCTGTCTGTCCACACACACCAGTGTATGGTCCTGTCTCTCCACACACACCAGTGTATGGCCCTGTCTGTCCACACACACCAGTGTATGGCCCTGTCTCTCTCCACACACACCAGTGTATGGCCCTGTCTCTGTCCACACACACCAGTGTATGGCCCTGTCTGTGTCCACACACACCAGTGTATGGCCCTGTCTGTGTCCACACACGCCAGTGTATGGCCCTGTCTGCCCACACACACCAGTGTATGGCCCTGTCTCTCTCCACACACACCAGTGTATGGCCCTGTCTCTCTCCACACACACCAGTGTATGGCCCTGTCTCTCTCCACACACACCAGTGTATGGCCCTGTCTCTCTCCACACACACCAGTGTATGGCCCTGTCTCTCTCCACACACACCAGTGTATGGCCCTGTCTCTCTCCGCACACACCAGTGTATGGCCCTGTCTCTCTCCACACACACCAGTGTATGGCCCTGTCTCTCTCCACACACACCAGTGAATGGCCCTGTCTCTATCCACACACACCAGTGTATGGCCCTGTCTCTATCCACACACACCAGTGTATGGCCCTGTCTCTATCCACACACACCAGTGTATGGCCCTGTCTCTATCCACACACACCAGTGTATGGCCCTGTCTCTATCCACACACACCAGTGTATGGCCCCGTCTCTCCAAACACACCAGTGTATGGCCCTGTGTCCACACACACCAGTGTATGGCCCTGTCTCTCTCCACACACACCAGTGTATGGCCCTGTCTCTATCCACACACAACAGTGTATGACCCTGTCTCTCTCCACACACACCAGTGTATGGCCCTGTCTCTCTCCACACACACCAGTGTATGGCCCTGTCTCTCCACACACACCAGTGTATGGCCCTGTCTCTCTCCACACACACCAGTGTATGGCCCTGTCTCTCCACACACACCAGTGTATGGCCCTGTCTCTCTCCACACACACCAGTGTATGGCCCTGTCTCTCCACACACACCAGTGTATTGCCCTGTCTCTCCACACACACAAGTGTATGGCCCTGTCTCTCTCCACACACACCAGTGTATGGCCCTGTCTGTCCACACACACACCAGTGTATGGCCCTCTCTCTGTCCACACCAGTGTATGGCCCTGTGTCCACACACACCAGTGTATGGCCCTGTCTCTCTCCCCACACACCAGTGTATGGCCCTGTCTCTCTCCACACACACCAGTGTATGGCCCTGTCTCTCTCCACACACACCAGTGTATGGCCCTGTCCACACATACCAGTGTATGGCCCTGTCTGTCCACACACACCAGTGTATGGCCCTGTCTGTCCACACACACCAGTGTATGGCCCTGTCTGTCCACACACACCAGTGTATGGCCCTGTCTGTCCACACATACCAGTGTATGGCTCTGTCTGTCCACACATACCAGTGTATGGCCCTGTCTGTCCACACACACCAGTGTATGGCCTTGTCTGTGTCCACACACACCAGTGTATGGCCCTGTCTGTGTCCACACACACCAGTGTATGGCCCTGTCTGTCCACACACACCAATGTATGGCCCTGTCTCTGTCCACACACACCAGTGTATGGTCCTGTCTCTGTCCACACACACCAGTGTATGGCCCTGTCTGTCCACACACACCAGTGTATGGTCCTGTCTGTCCACACACACCAGTGTATGGCCCTGTCTCTGTCCACACACACCGGTGTATGGCCCTGTCTGTGTCCACACACACCAGTGTATGGCCCTGTCTGTGTCCACACACCAGTGTATGGCTCTGTCTGTGTCCACACACACCAGTGTATGGCCCTGTATGTGTCCACACACACACCAGTGTATGACCCTGTCTCTCTCCACACACACCAGTGTATGGCACTGTCTGTCCACACACACCAGTGTATGGTCCTGTGTCCACACACACCAGTGTATGGCCCTGTCTCTGTCCACACACACCGGTGTATGGCCCTGTCTGTGTCCACACACACCAGTGTATGGCCCTGTCTGTGTCCACACACCAGTGTATGGCTCTGTCTCTGTCCACACACACCAGTGTATGACCCTGTCTCTCTCCACACACACACCAGTGTATGGCACTGTCTGTCCACACACACCAGTGTATGGCTCTGTCTGTCCACACACACCAGTGTATGGCCCTGTCTGTCCACACACACCAGTGTATGGCCCTGTCTGTCCACACACACCAGTGTACGGTCCTGTCTGTGTCCACACACACCAGTGTATGGCCCTGTCTGTCCACACACACCAGTGTATGGCCCTGTCTGTCCACACACACCAGTGTATGGCCCTGTCTCTGTCCCCACACACCAGTGTATGGTCCTGTCTGTCCACACACACCAGTGTATGGCCCTGTCTGTCCACACACACCAGTGTATGGCCCTGTCTGTCCACACACACCAGTGTATGGCCCTGTCTCTGTCCACACACACCAGTGTATGGCCCTGTGTCTGTCCACACACACCAGTGTATGGCCCTGTCTGTCCACACACACCGTGTATGGCCCCGTCTCTGTCCACACACACCAGTGTATGGCCCTGTCTGTCCACACAGCAGAGTTATGACACACTCTCCACACACCAGTGTTATGATACTGTCTCTGTCCACACACCAGTGTCATGACACTGTCTCTGTCCACACACCAGTGTTATGACACTGTCTCTGTCCACACACCAGTGTTATGACACTGTCTGTTCATACACCAGTGTTAATGACACTATACACACATCAGTGTATGACACTGTCCACATACCAGTGTATGACACTGTCCACACACCAGTGTATGACACTGTCCACACACCAGTGTTATGACACTGTCCACACACCAGCGTTATGACACTGTCCACACATCAGCGTTATGACACTGTCCACGCAAAAGTGTTATGACACTGTCCACATACCAGTGTATGACACTGTCCACACACCAGTGTATGACACTGTCCACACATTAGTGTTATGACACTGTCCACACACCAGCGTTATGACACTGTCCACACACCAGTGTATGACACTGTCCACACACCAGTGTTATGACACTGTCCACACACCAGCGTTATGACACTGTCCACACATCAGCGTTATGACACTGTCCACGCAAAAGTGTTATGACACTGTCCACATACCAGTGTATGACACTGTCCACACACCAGTGTATGACACTGTCCACACATTAGTGTTATGACACTCTCCATACACCAGTGTTATGACACTGTCCACACACCAGTGTATGACACTCTCCACACAAGTGTATGACACTCTCCACACAAGTGTATGACACACTCCACACACCAGTGTATGACACTGTCCACGCAAAAGTGTTATGACACTGTCCACACACCAGTCTTATGACACTCCATACACCAGTGTTATGACACTGTGCACACACCAGCGTTATGACACTGTCCACACACTATTCTTATGACACTCTCCCCACACCCTTGTTATGACACTCTCCATACACCAGTATTATGACACTCTCCACACACCAGTGTATGACACTGTCCACACACTATTCTTATGACACTGTCCACACACCAGTGTTATGACACTCTCCACACACCAGTGTATGACACTTCACACACCAGTGTATGACACTGTCCACACACCAGTGTATGACACTGTCCACACACCAGTGTATGACACTCTCCACACACCAGTGTTATGACACTGTCCACACACCAGTGTATGACACTGTCCACACACCAGTGTATGACACTGTCCACACACCAGTGTATGACACTGTCCACACACCAGTGTTATGACACTGTCCACACACCAGTGTTATGACACTGTCCACACACCAGTGTTATGACACTGTCCACACACCAGTGTTATGACACTCCACACAAGTGTATGACACTCTCCACACAAGTGTATGACACTCTCCACACAAGTGTATGACACTCTCCACACACCAGTGTAT
This sequence comes from Cherax quadricarinatus, assembly GCF_038502225.1. NCBI lineage: Eukaryota > Metazoa > Arthropoda > Malacostraca > Decapoda > Parastacidae > Cherax > Cherax quadricarinatus. The sequence goes on from NC_091385.1 coordinate 9,682,765, forward strand.
GACACTCTCCACACACCAGTGCTATGACACTCTCCACACACCAGTGTTATGACACTGTCCACACACCAGTGTATGACTGTCCACACACCAGTGTTATGACACTGTCCACACACCAGTGTTATGACACTGTCCACACACCAGTGTTATGACACTGTCCACACACCAGTGTTATGACACTCCACACAAGTGTATGACACTCTCCACACAAGTGTATGACACTCTCCAGTGTATGACACTCTCCACACACCAGTGCTATGACACTCTCCACACACCAGTGTATGACACTGTCCACACACCAGTGCTATGACACTCTCCACACACCAGTGTTATGACACTGTCCACACACCAGTGTATGACTGTCCACACACCAGTGTTATGACACTGTCCACACACCAGTGTATGACTCTCTCCACACACCAGTGTTATGACACTCTCCACACACCAGTGTTATGACACTGTCCACACACCAGTGTTATGACACTGTCCACACACCAGTGTTATGACACTGTCCACACACCAGTGTTATGACACTGTCCACACACCAGTGTTATGACACTGTCCACACACCAGTGTTATGACACTGTCCACACACCAGTGTTATGACACTGTCCACACACCAGTGTTATGACACTGTCCACACACCAGTGTTATGACACTGTCCACACACCAGTGTTATGACACTGTCCACACACCAGTGTTATGACACTGTCCACACACCAGTGTTATGACACTGTCCACACACCAGTGTTATGACACTGTCCACACACCAGTGTTATGACACTGTCCACACACCAGTGTTATGACACTGTCCACACACCAGTGTTATGACACTGTCCACACACCAGTGTTATGACACTGTCCACACACCAGTGTTATGACACTGTCCACACACCAGTGTTATGACACTGTCCACACACCAGTGTTATGACACTGTCCACACACCAGTGTTATGACACTGTCCACAAACCAGTGTTATGACACTGTCCACACACCAGTGTTATGACACTGTCCACACACCAGTGTATGACTCTCTCCACACACCAGTGTATGACACTCTCCACACACCAGTGTTATGACACTCTCCACACACCAGTGTTATGACACTTTCCACACACCAGTGTTATGACACTGTCCACACACCAGTGTTATGACACTGTCCACACACCAATGTTATGACACTGTCCACACACCAGTGTATGACTCTCTCCACACACCAGTGTACGACACTCTCCACACACCAGTGTACGACACTCTCCACACACCAGTGTACGACACTCTCCACACACCAGTGTACGACACTCTCCACACACCAGTGTACGACACTCTCCACACACCAGTGTACGACACTCTCCACACACCAGTGTTATGACACTGTCCACACACCAGTGTTATGACACTGTCCACACACCAGTGTTATGACACTGTCCACACACCAGTGTTATGACACTGTCCACACACCAGTGTTATGACACTGTCCACACACCAGTGTATGACTCTCTCCACACACCAGTGTTATGACACTGTCCACACATCAGTGTTATGACACTGTCCACACACCAGTGTATGACACTCTCCACACACCAGTGTTATGACACTCTCCACACACCAGTGTTATGACACTCTCCACACACCAGTGTATGACACTCTCCACACACCAGTGTACGACACTCTCCACACACAAGTGTACGACACTCTCCACACACCAGTGTACGACACTCTCCACACACCAGTGTACGACACTCTCCACACACCAGTGTACGACACTCTCCACACACCAGTGTACGACACTCTCCACACACCAGTGTACGACACTCTCCACACACAAGTGTACGACACTGTCCACACACCAGTGTACGACACTCTCCACACACCAGTGTACGACACTCTCCACACACCAGTGTACGACACTCTCCACACACCAGTGTACGACACTCTCCACACACCAGTGTACGACACTCTCCACAGTGTTTGTATATTATGTCACCTGGCTGCCTTGAAGAGGGAGCTGGACAGATACCTAAAGTCAGTGCAGGATCAGCCGGGCTATGCATGTATGTTGGACTACATGCGGCCAGCAGTAACAGCCTGGTTGATCAGGCCCTGATCCACCGGGAGGCCTGGTCATGGATCAGGCCGCAGGGGCGTTAATCCCCGGAATACCGTGCAGGTAGGTAGCCACAGTCTAGTAGTAACAACAGTACTGTAGTCTACTAAACTCCATACATTTCCCTATAATGAACATCTGATCTTAAAGTTTCTATTCTGAGTGGATAGAGTTATCAGAGAGTGGATAGAGTTATCAGAGAGTGGATAGAGTTATCAGAGAGTGGATAGAGTTATCAGAGAGTGGATAGAGTTATCAGAGAGTGGATAGAGTTATCAGAGAGTGGATAGAGTTATCAGAGAGTGGATAGAGTTATCAGAGAGTGGATAGAGTTATCAGAGCTTATTTCTTGGGTGGCATTGAAAATTGGGTTTGGCAAATGTTTTGTTAGTGGGTTGGATTGTAAAGGACCTGCCAAGTATGGGCCAACAGGCCTCTTGCAGTGTTCCTCCTTTCTTATGTTTTTATATTCGTTTGCTTGTCGAGTTAAATATTAGTACTGTCATGTTCCTGGAAGCCTATATGATAGATAATTCACAAAAAACTAAACTATAATCCCTCCGTTTATAATCTGTGGATATTTGTGCCTAGCTGTATACACCAGCATGATACATTGACGTCTCAGAAAATTTAGAGTAAGCTATGAGGCTACAGAGTCAGTCTTTACCACGAGCGTAAGAGTAACAAGTATGGCAGACAGTTTAGTTCGTAAGGTCTAAGCCTAGTTATTAATTCTAATATACATCTGTATTATAGTACCATCAGTCTGGATTACAACCGCAGAACTTCTCACAGTCCCGCTGAGGCAGCTATCAGCGTAGTCTGTGTGATAGTCTTCTTTAATCGAAGTTGGTGTGTGCGTTCCAGAGTACTGACGTTACACATTAAGCCAAGACTAGGCTCTTGAGAGAATAGGTTTGCCTGTTTTTCCCAACCTCCATTCCTCCTCTCCTCTCTTCCATTGGAGTTACAGACACTCCACTGGAAGTGTGTGTACTGGAATGTTTTACTGCGATCGTAACTCCAGTACCTGCTGGAATGTTATAGTGTGTTAGTAACTCCAGTACCTGCTGGAATGTTATAGTGTGTTAGAAACTCCAGTACCTGCTGGAATGTTATAGTGTGTTAGTAACTCCAGTACCTGCTGGAATGTTATAGTGTGTTAGTAACTCCAGTACCTGCTGGAATGTTATAGTGTGTTAGTAACTCCAGTACCTGCTGGAATGTTATAGTGTGTTAGTAACTCCAGTACCTGCTGGAATGTTATAGTGTTAGAAACTCCAGTACCTGCTGGAATGTTATAGGGTGTTAGTAACTCCAGTACCTGCTGGAATGTTATAGTGTTAGTAACTCCAGTACCTGCTGGAATGTTGTAGTGTGTTAGTAACTCCAGTACCTGCTGGAATGTTATAGTGTTAGTAACTCCAGTACCTGCTGGAATGTTATAGTGTGTTAGTAACTCCAGTACCTGCTGGAATGTTATAGTGTGTTAGTAACTCCAGTACCTGCTGGAATGTTATAGTGTGTTAGAAACTCCAGTACCTGCTGGAATGTTATAGTGTGTTAGTAACTCCAGTACCTGCTGGAATGTTATAGTGTTAGAAACTCCAGTACCTGCTGGAATGTTATAGTGTGTTAGTAACTCCAGTACCTGCTGGAATGTTATAGTGTGTTAGAAACTCCAGTACCTGCTGGAATGTTATAGTGTGTTAGTAACTCCAGTACCTGCTGGAATGTTATAGTGTGTTAGAAACTCCAGTACCTGTTGGAATGTTATAGTGTGTTAGTAACTCCAGTATCTGCTGGAATGTTATAGTGTGTTAGTAACTCCAGTACCTGCTGGAATGTTATAGTGTGTTAGTAACTCCAGTACCTGCTGGAATGTTATAGTGTGTTAGTAACTCCAGTACCTGCTGGAATGTTATAGTGTGTTAGTAACTCCAGTACCTGCTGGAATGTTATAGTGTGTTAGAAACTCCAGTACCTGCTGGAATGTTATAGTGTGTTAGTAACTCCAGTACCTGCTGGAATGTTATAGTGTTAGTAACTCCAGTACCTGCTGGAATGTTATAGTGTGTTAGTAACTCCAGTACCTGCTGGAATGTTATAGTGTTAGTAACTCCAGTACCTGCTGGAATGTTATAGTGTGTTAGTAACTCCAGTACCTGCTGGAATGTTATAGTGTGTTAGTAACTCCAGTACCTGCTGGAATGTTATAGTGTGTTAGTAACTCCAGTACCTGCTGGAATGTTATAGTGTGATAGTAACTCCAGTACCTGCTGGAATGTTATAGTGTTAGTAACTCCAGTACCTGCTGGAATGTTATAGTGTGTTAGTAACTCCAGTAACTGCTGGAATGTTATAGTGTGTTAGTAACTCCAGTACCTGCTGGAATGTTATAGTGTGTTAGTAACTCCAGTACCTGCTGGAATGTTATAGTGTGTTAGTAACTCCAGTACCTGCTGGAATGTTATAGTGTGTTAGTAACTCCAGTACCTGATGGAATGTTATAGTGTGTTAGTAACTCCAGTACCTGCTGGAATGTTATAGTGTGTTAGAAACTCCAGTACCTGCTGGAATGTTATAGTGTGCTAGAAACTCCAGTACCTGCTGGAATGTTATAGTGTGTTAGTAACTCCAGTACCTGCTGGAATGTTATAGTGTGTTAGTAACTCCAGTACCTGCTGGAATGTTATAGTGTGTTAGTAACTCCAGTACCTGCATTAATGTTATAGTGTGTTAGTAACTCCAGTACCTGCTGGAATGTTATAGTGTGTTAGTAACTCCAGTACCTTCTGGAATGTTATAGTGTGATAGTAACTCCAGTACCTGCTGGAATGTTATAGTGTGTTAGTAACTCCAGTACCTTCTGGAATGTTATAGTGTGATAGTAACTCCAGTACCTGCTGGAAGTATTCAAGTGTTGGGTAGAAGGTATCAATTTTAATGATGGTAACTAAAACATCCTGCTTTTCATCTCTCCTTTCCCCACTCTTCCTGGTCGTCCCCCTTCCATCTTCCCCCTCCTCCCCAGCGCCTCCAAGAAACTTCCAAACTTCGCGAGTAAATCAATGGAACGTGAATAAATTAAGAGAGTGAGAGAGAGAGAGAGGTGTAAGCACATTGCCAGGATGATGGCTCACTCTGACCCTTGTGCCAGGGAACCACAGGTTCGATACTTCGTCACGGTGACCATCACTGGCGAGATGAGGATGCTGGGAGCCAGAGAGGCGTAGGCCGCTGTGCCAATCCCGAGCTGGTATAATGAACTCTAATTGAGTGAGTTGCGGTGCGATGGAGTTAAGTAGAGGGATATTGATGGTCGTTACACGTGGCTTTACACTACTGATGGCAGGGAGGGAGATGAAATGAAGGAGAGATGAGAGAACGAAGGAGGGAGCCAGGGAAAAAATGAGGCTGGAATGGAGGAAATGAAAGACGCAGGAAGGGATGGTGGCAATAAGAAAGGAAGAGAGGTAAGGAGGGAGGGAGGATATGAAATAGAGAAGATGGGAGTCAAGAAGGAAGACAGGGAGATAGGGAAGTAGGAGGGAGAGAGGGAAGTAGGAGGGAGAGAGGGAGGGAAGTAGAAAGAAGGGAGAGAGGGAAGAAGGAGGGCAGGAAGGAGGGACAGTGACACAGAGGAAGTACATGGAACAACATTGGTGTCAGATATAACTGTAAACACTGAACTTAAGTTCATACAACACAAAGTCTCAGTGAACTTCCACACTAAATCTACACATAATTAACCAATTAAAGATTATCCCAGGAATAAACTATTGGAAGATAATTGTAATTTAGATTACGCAAAAAAAACATGTCAAAACTTGAATATAATTGTAGTTTAGTGTCGTATCCCTGAGGTGGATACGACACTAAACTACAGGTTTTTTCGTTTTTGTTTTTTTTTTTGGAAGTTCCCATGCTCTGCCTTGCGACTGCTTCTTCAGATTGGCTTCAAACTTTCGTTCCTAGTGTGTCTTAGATGATGATTTGGATGGTTATTGAATGCTGTTGGTACAAATTTGCCAATTTTATAAATCAAAACATTTTAGGCGTCTCCATGATGCAACTCAACGCCTCTTCCGATCAGTTTCAAACTTCCTAAACTAATATTTACTTTATTAATGAACTATGTAGGCGCCCATATTTGTTTTTTAAATCATGTATTAATTTTTGACTCACTAAATCGTAATAAGAGAATAGAAAACTAACCAACTAGCCCATGCAAGATAGGTCCTTCTTTAACCATTCCCACCCACCTACTTGTCCAACCTTCCGCCAAAGAGGAAATGGTATGGTGATACCGACAAGATGTGGAAAAAGACACTTATGTACAGTTCAGGACATTTATTAAAGGAAACGTTTCGCCACGAGTGGCTTCTTCAGTCCTATTAGGACTGAAGAAGCCACTCGTGGCGAAACGTTTCCTTTAATAAATGTCCTGAACTGTACATAAGTGTCTTTTTCCACTTCCGCCAAAGTTACCCAAAAATTCCCTCAGATACCAAAGGTATTAATCAAACTCATCGCTTTTGACTCATAAGTTTGTGTCATCTCTTTTTAAAGCTACCCAGGGGCTTAGTTAAAGCTACATCACCACTGGAAATATAAACACATATGCAGTATAATGTGATCCTTTATTGACAACGTTTCGCCCACACAGTGGGACTTGAAAAAGCCCACTGTGTTGGGCGAAACGTTGTCAATAAAGGATCACATTATATTGCATATGTGTTTATATTTCCCTTGTGTCGGTATTTTATACCATTTACTTACATCACCACTACCATCAACACCATACTTTCCATGACCTTTACCACTACCACTATCACCACCACTACCACCATCACCACCACCATCACACTGAGCATCCCCACCACCAGTGTGATGAACAAGAACATCACCTGGACCAAATCCACCAGTAACTGACGATTAAGACACACGTGCAACAGTTGAATGTATTGACGAAGACGACTACACGGTAGGCGTCTTCAGTCAAATACCGAGATAACAGTAGTAGTGAAATAAAAACGTAATCAGTCCATCAATCTTGGAGAAAGTATTTTAGGTGGTCAGTCCCTCAGTCTGGAGAAGAGTTCAGCTTCATGGTCTGGAACGATATGAAGCTGAAGCATGAGAACGAAGTCTTAAATACTGTCGAAGGTCAGCTGGAAGATCTGGAAGATGTTGTAGGGGACGGGAAGCACTAGTGGAAGGCAGCATCTCCATCTGGAATCCAACCCTCCTCACTAATAACTAGTAGATACACGACGAAGAGTGGAAGATGTCATGTGTACCAAGATACCGTTGTTGGTATTTTATACCACTTTCAATACCACCAGTAAGTGATTGATGCAGACCGTAATATGTCGTCCCTATTCTTACATCACTTCTCAAATATTCTCCTTCCTATAAAGTATTCTTTGATTCACTCTACTGTATTCTATGTTATTCCTACCTGTTCCTCAAGTTTGTCCCAGTCTCTTTTGAAACACAGCATCAACATAAGAAATGAGCACTATAGCAGGTCTACTGGCCCATACTAGGCAGGTCCTTCTCAAACCCACTAACAAAAATATTCACCTAACCAATTTTCAATCCTATCCTATTAACTTCTAACTTTTTTTTTGCAGTCCAAGACAATGCAGTCCACTGATCCTTCTTACTCCTTCACTCTTCCTACTTGGTCATAAAACTCCTCCAGGTTTATGATACAAGGTTTACTATCTTAAACCTTCTGTTTACTGTTTGTAAAACCACTTCTCTCCAAATACTCCTGATTATTTTCACAATTTACATAGTATTCATGCCAATGATTCGGGTCTGTAGTTTAAAATCGTGTGTCTCCTTTCTTAAATACTGGAACTACATTCTCTGGCATTTGTCTGGCGTCTACTGACGTGTTGCTAAATCCAGGATGAGACGTCATCAGGTCCCAGAGTCTCTGATGTACCTGGGTCAACCAAGACTTTTCTCACCTCCTGAACTACTGAGTGTACAATGTTCCATTGTACGTGAATGGTATACAGTACTGACGAGATGAAAATTAAAATGCATGCCGACGGGTACGGGACACCGGTTAATGGTGCTGGGATGCACAGTATTGTTCCTCATCTAGTTAATGGTACTGGAATGCACAGTATTGTTCCTCATCTCCTGGTTAATGGTGCTGGTATGCACAGTATTGTTTATCTCCTGGTTAATGGTGCTGGAATGCACAGTATTGTTCCTCATCTAGTTAATGGTGCTGGTATGCACAGTATTGTTCCTCATCTAGTTAATGGTGCTGGTATGCACAGTATTGTTCCTCATCTAGTTAATGGTGCTGGTATGCACAGTATTGTTTCTCATCTCCTGGTTAAGTTCCTGGTTCCTGCTCCCTCTTCACTATGTGGAAAACGTACAGGTCTTAAGGAAACACCGGGCGTGTCTCCTTAAGACCCTGCTGTCCCTGTTCACCTAGCAGTAAATAGGTACCCGAGTGTTAGTCAACTGGTGTGGGCCGCATCCAGGGGACAAAATTAACCCAAGATGCCAGAAATTCATAATCAGGGTCTTTCTGTATGGTATGTCATAGGTGTCAGCTATGGTCTGTATAAGTTGCATCATGTATGCCAAGAATTTTTAAATTATATTTCTCCAACGCTGCTACGGGTTTGATACCTTTAATGATTTTTAAAAATGGGTGTAAAAAAAATCCTGAAAAAAAAACCGTACATGTGCAGTCCAATATATATTTTTCATTACGTCATGTAAAGGTTTATAAATTTTGGGAAAGGGATGAGTTGAACTCTTCCCTACCAAACCATTATAGACACTGTGTTTACTGGTCTTTACAAGCTTTACACAAATAACTAGCACATAGGAGAAACTTACGACAAAGTTTCAGTCTAACTTGGAACATTAACTAGTCACATACTGTGACTAGTTTATGTCGTCCTGAGTTTATATTGTTCCAGTCACGGTATTCTGCCTTCACATTCTTAACACACACTTCCCCCTTCACTGGTCACGGTATTCTGCCTTCACATTCTTAACACACACTTCCCCCTTCACTGGTCACGGTATTCTGCCTTCACATTCTTAACACACACTTCCCCCTTCACTGGTCACGGTATTCTGCCTTCACATTCTTAACACACACTTCCCCCTTCACTGGTCACGGTATTCTGCCTTCACATTCTTAACACACACTTCCCCTTTCACTGGTCACGGTATTCTGCCTTCACATTCTTAACACACACTTCCCCCTTCACTGAGCAAATGTTTACTAAATCCTAAATACATTACATAAGTACGTAATTTTAAGGGTATTTTTAAGGGTAAGTGTAATGGAATAATGAGTTGTGTGTGTTTGTGAATCTTTTTTGGTGTGATGGCCACTTGAGTGGTAAACACGAGCGATTGAGGGAATACTTGCCTTGATGTAAGAGAAGCGGGGGAGTTGAGAGAGTTGATGGTGGAGGGGTAGGTAGAATATTTTTTTTGTACTCAACTATTTGTGGTTGTAAGGGTCGATTCATAGCTCTTGTCCCCGCCTCTTCACTGGTCGCTACTAGGTCCTCTCTCTCCCTGCTCCATGAGCTTTATCAAACCTCGTCTTAAAACTATGTATCGTTCCTGCTTCCACTACGTCACTGTGTGTTTCAAGTTCTTCAAGTGGTAATTAAGTCTTCGCTTCTAAGGTGGCAGGTGAGATCACCTTAAGTGTTCAGGTGGTAGATGAAATTATAGACTTCGAGTGGTAGGTGATGTCACCCAAGTCTTCAAAATGAAGACTTCAGATGTTTGGTGACACCACTTTAAGTCTTCAAGTTGTACATGACACCACTGTAAGTGTTCGAGTGGTAGATGACACCACTTTAATTCTTCAGGTGGTAGTCGATACCACAGTAAGTCTTCAAGAGGTAGACGACAGCACTAAGTTTTCAAGTGGTAGACGACACCAATGTAACTCTCCAAGTGGAAGACGACACCACTGTAAGTCTTCAAGTGGAAGACACGACCACCTTAATCCTGCAGGTGACTCAGGTGAGCGTCAGAGAGAGATCAGGTGCACTCTTACAGACTTTTCCCTAGATAATCACTTTCCTACCTACCCCTCTCAGCTTTGACAAAGAGCCATTGTGCGCCATCAAAGATTGGCAATTAAGCTAGTTCTGATCACAGAAAATGACGATAATTAGGGGCGAACAATGAGTGTGTGCGGGACCATCCACAAAGGCGGGTGTGTATTTGTGTTGGAGCAGCCTATGACAGGACTCCAGTAGAACCCTGAGTATAATGTTACCGCCGTATATATACTGTCACTACCACTAGCTACCCCTTCCTCCACCACTGTCACTACCACTAGCTACCCCTTCCACCACCACTGTCACTACCACTAGCTACCCCTTCCACCACCACTGTCACTACCACTAGCTACCCCTTCCACCACCACTGTCACTACCACTAGCTACCCCTTCCACCACCACTGTCACTACCACTAGCTACCCCTTCCACCACCACTGTCACTACCACTAGCTACCCCTTCCACCACCACTGTCACTACCACTAGCTACCCCTTCCACCACCACTACTGTCACTACCACTAGCTACCCCTTCCACCACTACTGTCACTGCCACTAGCTACCCCTTCCACCACAACTGTCACTACCACTAGCTACCCCTTCCATCACCATTGCTGTCACTACCACTACCCCTTCCACCGCCACTACTGTCACTACTACTAACTACCCTCATCACCACTACTGTCACTACCACTACCCCTTTCACCGCCACTACTGTCACTACCACTAGCTACCCCTTCCACCACCACTGTCACTACCACTAGCTACCCCTTCCACCACCACTGTCACTACCACTAGCTACCCCTTCCACCACCACTGTCACTACCACTAGCTACCCCTTCCACCACCACTGTCACTACCACTAGCTACCCCTTCCACCACTACTGTTACTACCACTAGCTACCCCTTCCACCACTACTAATGTCACTACCACTAGCTACCCCTTCCACCACTACTGTCACTGCCACTAGCTACCCCTTCCACCACTACTGTCACTACCACTAGCTACCCCTTCCACCACCACTACTGTCACTACCACTAGCTACCCCTTCCACCACTACTGTCACTACCACTAGCTACCCCTTCCCCCACCACTACTGTCACTACCACTAGCTACCCCTTCCACCACTACTGTCACTGCCACTAGCTACCCCTTCCACCACAACTGTCACTACCACTAGCTACCCCTTCCATCACCATTGCTGTCACTACCACTACCCCTTCCACCGCCACTACTGTCACTACTACTAACTACCCTCATCACCACTACTGTCACTACCACTACCCCTTTCACCGCCACTACTGTCACTACCACTAGCTACCCCTTCCACCACCACTGTCACTACCACTAGCTACCCCTTCCACCACCACTGTCACTACCACTAGCTACCCCTTCCACCACCACTGTCACTACCACTAGCTACCCCTTCCACCACCACTGTCACTACCACTAGCTACCCCTTCCACCACTACTGTTACTACCACTAGCTACCCCTTCCACCACTACTAATGTCACTACCACTAGCTACCCCTTCCACCACTACTGTCACTGCCACTAGCTACCCCTTCCACCACTACTGTCACTACAACTAGCTGCCCCTTCCACCACCATTGCTGTCACTACCACTACTGCTGTCAATACTACTAGCTACCCCTTCCACTACCATTACTGCTGTCACTACCACTATCTACCCCTTCCACCACTACTACTGTCACTACCACCACTACTGCTGTCACTACTACTAGCTACCCTCACCACCACTACTGTCACTACCACTACCCTTTCCACTGCCACTACTGTCACTACTACTAGCTACCCTCATCACCACTACTGTCACTACCACTACCCCTTTCACCGCCACTACTGTCACTACTACTAGCTACCCTCATCACTATTGTCGCTACCACTAGCTACCCCTTCCACCACCACTACTGTCACTACCACCACTACTGCTGTCACTACTACTAGCTACCCTCACCACCACTACTGTCACTACTACTAGCTACCCTCACCACCACTACTGTCACTACTACTAGCTACCCTCAACACCACTACTGTCACTACCACCACTACCGTCCCTACCACTTGCCACCCCTTCCACCACCACTACCACCTCTGCCACTACCACCACCTTCACCTTCACCACCCATGTTTCTTCTCATCATTAATAGAAATATGTAATCTAGCATGATCTTATATTCTATTCAGTGGTGTCTCTCCTCTGCTTGTTAAGGATAAACGAGAAACTGTCGCAATAAATGAGTTCCGTCTCTCTGTGTTATTAAGACGAAGTAACAGCATCCAATCTCGATGCTGCTGCTACTGATTGGGAAGAATCCAACTACAACTCATTGTGATATCGTGGTTGTATTAGAAATGTGTGATTAGTTGTGTAGTGTAGTATGTGAGGTCATCTGTGTTACTGACCATCTTATGCATCCGTGTTACTGCTCATCCTACACATCTTTGTTACTGGCCATCTTACACATCTGTTACTGGCCATCTTACACATCTGTGTTAGTGGCCATCTTACACATCTGTGTTAGTGGCCATCTTACACACTTCGAACTGAAGATCATTTACACATTTGAAGAGGACATCTTTTTCTTCTTGCGAGGAACATGTGAGTACCGGCAGACAATGATGTCATGTATAAAGTTGATAGTGAGGACACCAACAGCATGAGAGGTCAGACTTGTAATATGTAGACCCGTCAGTTATCTTTTTTTTTTTTTTTTATTCGCCGGTATTCTCCCGGCCCGGGTCTTTTCCAAGTAGTGGTGACCCGGCCTTGGCTCCCTATCTGGGGAGTATCTCGAGACCTAAGTCTCCCATGGGAGGTAAAAGTACCCTCTCATCTTTAGGACCAACTGTCCCTAGGCCTAGCCACATTCCCCGCCCTCACGGGGCTCGTAGGGAGAAGCTAGACCTCTGGTCTGCCATCTGCCCCGCCCCACAAAGGGGCTCGTGGGGATGGCAGTCTTATGAGCTGCAGGTGGTAGCAAGCTCAGGCTCTTTCTCGTTCCTCAGTGTCGGAAGCATTGCCTTAGTATTACAAATAATGCCTCGGCATTACAATGCCTCAGCACTACAATGACTCGGCATTTCAGTGACTCACCACTACAATGACAGACTTACAATACCTCACCATCACAGGCAATGCCTCACCATCACAATGCTTCAGCATGACCAAGAATCTATGCCAAGGTAAGCATTTAGCACACGCGATGTTTTGTCAGAGGGCGACGTGGATGAGTTTGATCGAGACATTGGGTTTGTGGGTTTAGCGAGCCCAAACCTCCTTGTTGGCTTACGAGTTGCTGCTGGGAATATACACCGCTGATTCTGTGATCGTGTGTATATTTTATCGAGAATTTGGGTAAGCGAAGTAGGAACACTGGTTTGTTAGTCATTATTGATGGTTTCGTTATATGTTGTCCGATTTTATGTTGGTATTAGGTGGTGTTCGTGATTAGTGTCGCCTCCATTGCTCACGAAATCGTAATAAGACGATTGCAAAGAAATCAAGGCACGGGTGGGATTTGAACCCATGGCGAGTGAATCTTAAAACCCACTGATTCACCAAATTCGCCGCCATTGTCAGCTAAGGTGCGAAGTATCTGCTGGTGGAAACGTGTTCCAGAGTGGCAACGCAACATTTCGGAATGACACGGTTTAAGGGACTCCAGTAAAGCGACCAAGAACATCATGAAGTCAGTGTTTCTAATCTTGTGATGTCATGTAATGATGTGTTCGAAAGATTTTTGGCGCCCGGTGGCAAATTTTAGCTGTGAACCAAGTTCTTCAGTTTCTTCTTGCAAGACAGTGAGAATTAATATCGGCAAAATAGTGAAAAAAAATTGTGAACTTGAAAGAACTTTCGTGATTTCTCACATTATCAAGGAACTGTAAAAATAACAGCACAGCCTATTGATTTTGTACAGTTTATTGATAATTTGTGAGTGACAGCCTAGCTCTTACACTCAGTATTTTCTAGATTCGCCAATTACGTATTTTATAGTGACTAATAACGATTATTCCTCCCCGGGCCTACCAGCCTACCCCCTCCTGGCCTCCTATCCAAACACTGCCACTACTCCCCAGCACTCCACCTGAAAGCTTAATTTTCCGCTCCCCAACTACCAGCACTCCCCTTTTGGCTACCAGCACTCCCCCACTCAGCTCCGGCGCTGCCACTGCGCTCCGGCCTGCCCCCCCAACTCCCCCCTCCCCTTTCCTGACTAAAAACCCTGCCCCCTTTGGCTCCAGCCTGCCCCTGCCGGCACTGCCCCGCGCCCCAAAACCTATCCTCCCGCTCCAGCCCCCCTGTTTTTCCAAACCTGCCCTCTAAAAACCTGCCCCCCCACTGCAAGCTCCAACTCCCCTCTCCAGCACTCCACCCGGCTCCAGCACTCCCGGGCTCCAGCCTCCCCTACGCTCCAGCACTGCCCCTGACTCCAGCACTGCCCCTGACTGCGGCCCCTGACTGCCAGCACTGCCGCTGCTCCCCCACCCCCTGCTCGGCCTGCCACCTGCCCTGCTAAACAGGCACTGCCCTCCCACTGCCGGCACTGCCCACCCCCGGCTACCGGCCTGCCCTGGCTCCAGCACTGCCACTCACCCAGCCTGCCACCCCCGACTCCCGGCACTGCCGCTGCGACTGCCAGCCTGCCACTCGGCTCCGGCCTGCCACTGGCTGCCGGCACTGCCCTGACTCCCAGCACTGCCACTCTCCAAACCCTTTCCCCCCGGGGCCTGCCAGCGCTGCCCTGGCGGGCCCCCCTGACTCCGTTTCCGGACGGGTGACCGCCCCCCTCCCCTGACTGCCACCCCCCCCTGACTCCACCTCCCACTCGGCCGGCGCTGCCCTGCGGCTCCCGGCCTGCCCTCCCGCAGGCACTGCCACCCCCAACCCAGGCTCCAAACCTGCCACTGCAACTTTTTTCCCTTACAACTGCCAGCACTCCACTGCAGCTGAAAGCCCCTGCCACTCCCGCTCCCAACCCATTTTTTTCTCCCCCTCCCAATACCAACACTGCCCTCCAGCATCCCCCCTGAACTCCAGCACTGCCACGGGAACTGCAGCACTGCCACTCGACTCCCAAACCTCCCCTGCAACCCCTCCCAAACCTCCCTGACTACCCCCCTGCCCTGACCCCAAACCACTCCACTACGGCTCCAGCACTGCCACTCGGCTCCGGCACTGCCACTCCGGGCAACCCCCTCCACTAAAACTCCGTTTTTCCCCGGGCTCCGCCTCCACTCTAAAAACACTCCCCCACCCCTGCTGCCCCCTCCACTCTAAACACTCCCAACCACTCCGTTTGACTCCCCGGCCGGGCACTCCCTCCCAGTCTGCCCTCACTGGCACTCCTGAACTACCCCCTGCCACTAAACTGCCACCACCTCCACTGCCCCGCCAACCCCACGGGCTCCCCTGCCCCGACTGCCAGCACTGCCACTGTTCCGGCACTTTTCCTGGCCACTCCCCAACACCTCCTTTTGACCCCAAAACCTGCCACTCAATTACCACCCTTTCCTGAAACTGCCGCCCCACCCCGACACCAGCACTGCCACTCAACTCCCCTTTACCCCTCCCCACCCAAACCGCTCTCTCCCCCACCAACTCCAACCCCTACCCCCGCGCCACACTGACTCGGTCCACTGCCCGGGCCCACACTCCCTCGGCTACCAGCACTCCCCTGAAACTCCAAAACCCCACTACCCTTTCTGCAAACCTCCACCCCACTCCCAAGCTCCACCCCAACCTGCCCCCCCACGGGCCCCCTCCCAAACCTGCAACTCCAGCACTGCCACTACGGCTTTTCGGGCCACCCCCTGCCACTCTCCCGGCCTCCACCACTCAGCTCCCAAAGCACCCCCCTAGGGCCGATTTGCCCGGGCCTCCAGCCACTCCCCTCGGGCCTCCCCGGCACTCCCTCGGCTACCAGCATTTTACCACCACAAACCTACCACCACTCCACTGGTTTCCAAAGCACTGCCGCACCAGCACTGCCCCCCCGGGCCCCAACCAGCCCCTGCCGCCTGGCTACCAGCTCCAAACCGCTCCCCTTTTCGGGCCTTTGAACTGCCAGCACTCCCCGCTGGCTGCCGGCACTGCCACTGGGCTACCACCCTGCCGCTGGGCATGCCCTGCCGCTGAAAACCCGCCCCTACCACTCCGCCTTTTTTCCCCGCTGCCAGCATTGCCATTTAAGCCCAAAAGCTCCACTCCCCCGGGTTCACCTCCCACTCAAATTACCGGCATTACCACCGGCTGACACCCCAGCATTCCCCAGCACTCCCTGCTGTTAACAAAAAACCCCTGTTCTGCCATCACTGCCACTGTAACCCAAAATCTATCTTGGGCTTTCTGCCAACGCCCACTATTACTCAAGGGACCCTTTCTGGTCCAAACCTGCCCTTGCTGGTGCCAGCCCCTTTGCTGGTCCCAAACACTTTACAAATTATTAACCCCCTGCCACTTTATGGTGCCGCACCCCCTTATTGCTAATTCCCAAACCCAATGCCCCCATTACTGGTGAACCCCATATTCTTTGCCAACCTGCCACTATTACTGGTGCCAACCTGCCATATTACTGGTGCCAGCACCCCCCTTTTTTTGGGCCAAACACTGCCATATTCTTTTTCCAACACTCCCCTACTCCACCCCCCACCACCACCACTCTACCACCACACCTGCCCCCCCACCACTGCTAACACCACCACCACCCCCTAACCCCAAACCCCACTACTACCCCTCCCAAAACCCCTACTCCACCACCACTACTACCTGCCACTCCCGCCACTACCTGCCACCCCAATGCCCACCCTCCCGCCCCCCATGCCACCACTACCACCTCCACCACCACCCCCCTGCCCCCAATACTCCCCTCCCACCCCCGCTACCCCACCCCCCGCTACTACCCCCACTACCCAAAACCAAAACCACAGCCCGCCACCCACCACTCACCCCCCCACTCTCCGCCCCCACTACTGCCACCGACCCTCCCACCACTCCACCACCCTGCCACCCCCGACTCTGCCACCTGACCACCCCCCACCTACCCACCACTACCACCCCCCTCTACCACCCCCACCCCCCACCACCCAGCTTCCACCTGCCAACCACCACTCCCCCCCCCCTACTACCACCACCCCCACCACCACCACACCACCACCACCTCTACCACCACCACCCCCCAACCCCGCCACTGCTCCCACCACCCCCAACCACCACCACTGCACCCACCACCACCCCCCAACCACTCCACCACCACTCCCTACCACCACCACTACTACCACCACCACCAACTACTCCCCCCACAACCCCCCCTTACCACCACCCCCACTCCACCACCACCACTACTAACCACCACCCAACCCCCCTGCCCGCCACCCCCAACTCCCAAAATTTTTTGGGTTAATGGCCGTTGATATTCGGGCGCCCCAGAAAAAAATTTCACGGTTTAAATTGTACAGTGGTGTTTCCTGCTGCCCCTTTTAAACCCTTAAATTA
Organism: Cherax quadricarinatus; assembly: GCF_038502225.1. NCBI lineage: Eukaryota > Metazoa > Arthropoda > Malacostraca > Decapoda > Parastacidae > Cherax > Cherax quadricarinatus. The sequence continues at coordinate 9,700,464 of NC_091385.1, forward strand.
AGTGGGTACCGGGGTGTTAGTTAACTGGTGGGGGTCCATCCGGGGGAAAAACTAAAATTTTAAATGCTCTGCATAACAAAAGGGGTTTTTTTATACAGTATGTTCCCGGTGTGAGCTATGGGCTTTGAAGTTGTATCATGTACCGGGGAAAAAAAACATTAAAAAAATTTGTGGGATTGGAAAACATCAACAAAGGGGGCATCCCAAAAAGGAAATGGGATGCTAAGCGGGGGCATGCTAAAAAGGAAATAGCATCTAAGCCGGGGGGATACTAAGGGGGGTAGCATACTAAGAAGGGTGGGATACTGAAGGGGAAATGGGAAGGGTGGGATACTAAAAGGGGCATCTAAGGGGGGAGTACCCTTTTTTTGGGGATCTAAGAGGGAAATAGCATCTAAGAAGGGGGCATCTAAAAGGGGAGGGGAAAACTAAAAAAACAAAACTAAAATAGTACTAAAAAGGGGAAATAAGGAATAAACATACTGGAAAAAACTAAGAGGGGTGGCATGCTGGGGGGCATTCTGGGAAAGGAAATAGGGAATGGGGGGGAAAATAAAGGAGTGGGATATGAAGGGCATTGGGAAGGGTAGCATACTAAGAAAGGGGATCTAAGAAAGGGGTGGGATCTAAGCGGGGCATACAAAGGAAAATCTGGGAAAAACATCTAAAAAAGGGTAGCTACTAAACAGGTTTTCTAAGAAAGGGTGGGATACTAAAAGGGAAAACTAAAAATAATCTAAGGAAAGGGGTAGCATCTAAGCGGGGCATCTAAAGGAAAGGGTAGCATGCTAAAAAGGGGATCTGGGGGGAAATAGCATCTAAGGGAAATAGTCTGAAGGAAAGGGGTGGGAAATAAGAGGAAATGGGATCTAAAGGGCATGCTGGGAAAGGGGTGGCATCTAAGGGGGAAATCAAGAAGGGCTTTTTAAGAAGGGGAAATGGCATACTAAGGGAGCATACTAAGGAAGGGAGCTATGAAGGGGGGTTCTAAAAAGGGGCATGCTAAGAAGGGAATGGCATCCAAAAAGGAAATAGCATCCCCAAGAAGGGCATGCTAAGAAGGGAGTAGCATACTGGGGAAAGGGCATCTAAAAGGGAAAGGGAAATAGCATTTAAGCAAAACATAAATGGGAAGGAAATAGCATTAAGGAGCATCTAAGGAAGGGGTAACATACTGGGAAAGGGCATACTAAGGGGGAGTAGCATACCCAAACGGGCATACTAAGAAAAAGTAGCATGCTAAGGGAAAGGGGATACTAAAAAGGGTAGCAATGGAAAAGGGGGATACTAAGAAGGAAGGTAGCATTTCTAAGGGGAATTAGAAAGGGGTGGCATACTGGGAAGGGGCATACTAAAAGGGAGATGCTAAGCGGGCACTAAAGGAGTAGCATGCAAGGAAAGGGCAATGGAAAAAATGGGATACTAAGGGAGGGCATCTAAGGAAGGGAGCATACTGGGAAAGGGCAATGGGAAAGGGAAATAGCATCTAAGCGGGAGCATCAAGAGTAGCATACTGAAGGGCATCTAAGGAAGGGGGTAGCATATGGGAGGGGGATACTAAGGGGGTAGCATACTAAAAAGGGCATACTAAGGAAAGGGTAGCATACTAAGAGGAGTAAAACTGAAGGGCAATGGGAAAGGGCATACTGGGAAGGGAAAACTAAGAGGGGCATCTAAAAAGGGCATGCTAAGAAAGGGGGTACCATACTGGAAAGGGGATACTAAGAAGGGGTAGCATGCTAAAAAAGGAAATGGGATACTGGAAGGGGCTACTAAGGAAAGGGGAAAATCTAAAGGAAAACATCTAAGAAAGGGCCTTCTGGGAAAAAGCATTCCCAAGAAAGGAAAGACATACTAAGAGGTAAACATGCTAAAAGGGAGCATCTAAGAAAAAGCAGCATACTAAAGTGGGATACTAAGAAAGGGAAACAGCATAATAAAGGAAACACTTGGGGCATCTAAGAAAGGAAAGGGGATTTAAGAGTGGGATGTAAAAAACGGGATCTGAAGGGCATCTTGGGGGCAGCACCCAAAGGGGATACTAAGAAAAGGCCTTAAAAAAGGAAGGGAGCATTGGGAAGGGGCATCTAAAGGAAAGGGGGCATACTAAAGGGGGTACTAAGAAAGGAAAGGGACATACTAAAAAGGGGTGGGATTTTTGGGAAAGGGGAAACCTAAAGAAAGGGAAATAGCATCAAAGGGGGCATACTAAAGGGGGGATATAAGGGGGTACTGGGAAAAGGGTCATCTAAAAAGGAAGGAGCAAAACTAAGGGAAAGGAAACGGGATCTAGAAAGGGCATTAAAGAGGAAATGGGATCTGAAGGGCATACTAAGAAAGGGGTAGCATATAAGAAGGGCAACTAAAGGGCATACTAAAAGGGTAGCATGCTAAGAAAGGGAAATAGCAAAACTAAAGGGCATACTAAGGGGAAGTAGCACACAAAAGGGCATCTAAAAGGTAGCATATAAGCGAGGGGGGTTTCTAAGAAAGGGAAATAGCATGTAAAAAGGGCATGCAAAGGAAATAGTCTAAACGGGCATACTAAGAGGGAGATACTGGGGGCATCTAAGGGAAGTGGGCCCCAAAGGGGAACTAAGGGAAGGGGTGGGATGCTGAAGGGCATAAAAGGGAAATGGGATCTGAAGGGCATGCTAAGAGTGGGATTAAGCGGGGCATCTGGGAAGGGGTGGGATTTCTGAAGGGCATCTAAGGAAAGTAGCATACTAAACAGGGCTCTAAGAAAGGGGAAACATCTGGGGGGGCATCCCAAGAAGGGGTGCATTTCTAAGCAGGGCATACTAAAGTAGCATACTGGGAAGGGGGCATCTAAGGAAGGGGTAGCATCTAAGCAGGGCATACTAAGAAGGGGTAGCATACTGAGGAACATACTAAGAAAGGAAGCATACTAAAGGGGGGTAGCATACTAAGAAGGGCATACTAAGGGGCATTTTGAAGGGCATACTAAGGAAAAAAGGGAGCATATAAAAAGGAGCATCTAAGAAGGGAAGTAGCATACTGAAGGGCATACTAAGAAGGGTAGCATACTGGGAAATGGGATCTAAGAAGGGGAAAATACTAAAAAGGAAATGGGATCTAAAGGGCATCTGGGAAGGGGGGATCTAAGGAAAGCATCTAAGAAAACAGCATCTAAAGGTGGGAGCATCTAGAGTAGCATACTAAGAAAGAGCATCTAAAAGTGGGATACTAAGAGGAAGCAGCATAATAAGAAGGGCAGCACACTGGGAGCATACTGAAGGAGCATTTAAAAGTAGCATACTAGGCAGCATACTAAGAAAGGGCATGCTGGGAAGGCGGGATGCTAAAGACATACTAAAGGAAGGAACCCGTACTGGGAAAGGGAGCATACTAAGGGCATACTAAGGGAAAGGGCATCTAAGGGGCTCTAAGGAAAGGAAAGGGACATAAGGAAAGGGTGGGATTTTAAGGGAAGGGGAAACGGGGTACTAAGAGGAGTAAACATCAAAAGGGCATCTAAAAGGGGGTACTAAAAAGGGGCATGCTGAGGAAAAGGGGCATACTAAGGGAAAGCGGGATCTAAGAAGGAAAAAGCATACTAAGAAGGAAAACAAGAAAAACCGGATACTAAGAAGGGCATACTGAAAGGGGTCTTCTAAGGGGGAAAAATACTAAGAAGGAAGCAGCATACTAAGGGGCATTTCTTTAAAAAGGAAGGAGCATCTAGAAAGGGGATACTAAGAAAGGGCATACTAAGAGGAAGCGGGATATAAGAAGGAAGCAGCATACTAAGGGGCATACTAAAGGGCATCTAAAAAAACACAGAAAAAAGCAGCATCTAAGAAAGGGGGGGGGCATCCAAGAAAGGGAAACACATCCCCCAAAAAGGGAAACGGCATACTAAGAAAGGGAAAGGGGCATGGAAGGGGCAGCATCTAAGAGGCAGGAGCATTAAAAGGTAGCAACATTTGGGAAAAAACCCGCATCTAAAGGGAAAGGAAACGGGATACTAAAAGGGAAAAGCATGCTAAAGGAAACAAAAGGGGATAAGAAAGGAAAAACCCGGCCCTATAAGAGGGGGCAGCACACAAAAGGTAAACACACTGGGAACAGCATCTAAGGGTGAGCCACTAAGAGGTGGGATGCTAAGGTAAACCCCCATCTGGGGAAAGGGAATCTAAGAGGAAGCGCCCACAAGGAAAGGGGCGGGATCTAAAAATCAGCAGCATTAAGGAAAGGGAAACAGCATCTAAAAAGGGGAAAAGGGATACTAAGAGGAGCAGCGTACTAAAGGTAACTCTAAGGGAAAGGGGGCAGCATACTAAAAAGGTGGGAGCATGCTAAAAAGGTGGGGGCGTCTGGGGGGAGCATCTAAGAAAGGAAAGGGCATACTAAGAAGGGAAAGGGGGCATACTAAGGAACACAAGAAAGAAACGGGATCTTTAAAAAGGAAGGAGCATCTGGAAAGGGGCAGCATCTAAAGGCGGGGGCATCTAAGGAAAGGGGGCAAATTTTAAAAAAATTTGGGAACATACTAAAGTAGCCCTTTGGAAAGGGAAACGGCATCTAAGGAAAAAGGGATCTAAGAAGGGGCGATACTAAGGGAAAGGGGGGGGGCATCTAAGAAAGGAAAGCATAAGAAGGAAACGATATAAGAAAAAGGCAGCCCCCAAAGAAGGGGGCAGCACACTAAAAAGGTAACAGCATACTAAGGGGGGCAGCCCCTGAAGGAAACAGCATACTAAAGGTAGCAGCATCTGGGGAAGGGGGCATCTAAAAGGGGGAAAACTAAGAGGGGGAAACGGGATCTAAGAAGGGGGGGCGCGTCTAAGAAGGTTGGGAGCGGGGCTAAGAGGGGAACCCGGGGTCTAAGGGGGGCAGCATACTAAGGGTAGCAAAAACTAAGAAAAGGGAGCGGGGTACTAAGAAGGGGAAACAACATACTAAGTGGGGGGCAGCACTAAGAAAGGGGGCGGGATGCTGGAAAGGGGGCGGCTGCTTAAAAGGAAGGGAATCTAAGGGGGGGCAGCGCCCGGAGGAAGCATTAAGAAGGGTAGTAGCCCCTAAGGGGCGCACACTAAAAGGGGGCAAAACACGGAGGTGGCAGCCACTAAAAGGGGAACAGCTACTAAGGGTGGGAGCGCACTAAAAGGTGGGGGCTATAAAGTAAACCGGGATCTAAGAGGAAGCGGGGTACTGGAAGGGGCCCTGGAAAGGGGGCATGCTAAGGGCGCTCTGGGGGAAACGGCATCTGGGGGTGGCAGCGTGCCCGGGGGGTGGCGGGGTGCTAAGGGGGTGGACAATGAAAGGGGGCGGGATCTAAGGAAAGGGGTTGACGTACTAAGAGAAAATGCCAAAGGAAGGGCATTGGGAAAGGGAAAACAAGAAAGGCGAAAACTAAAGGGCACATGCTAAGAAAGGAAAGGGCATCTAAGAAAGGGAAACGGCATACTAAGAAGGCAGGAGCATCTAAGGAAGGTAACATTTAAAATGGCATACTGAAGTAGCACACTAAAGGAAGCGGGATACTAAGGAAGGAAACGGAAGGGAAAGGGAGCATCTAAGAGGGCGGGATGCAAAAAGGAAACAGCATGGAAAGGGGCATATAAGAGGTGGGAGCACACAAAGAAGGTAGCGGGACACTAAGAGGGGAACATACTAAAAAATACGGCGCTAAGAGGTAGCGGGATGCCGGGGGAAGGGGGCAACCGGCAGGGATACTAAGAGGAAGCGGCATACTAAGGGGAGCGGGGTTAAGGGTAGCGCGTACTAAGGTGGGGGCGTTAAAGAATTGGCGTTTCTAAAAGGTAGCGGCATCTAAGAAAGGGGGCGGCGTTGGAAGGGAAACAAACATGCCGTGGGGGGCAGCATACTAAAGGAGCGGCATGCAAAAAGGTGGCAGCGTCTAAAAGGAACGGGGAAAAGGGTGGGGGCGCGCTAAGGGGGGCCCGGGATCTAAGGGAGGGGGGCCACTAAATTGGCGGCCCCATGGGGGGTGGGGGCACAAGGGGTAACGGCATCCTAAAGGTAGCGGGATCTAAAAGGTAGCGGGAAAGCTAAGAAGGGAACGGCATGCTGGGGGGTAACGGGATATGGAAGGGGGCAGCATGCTGGAAGGTGGGGGCACCCCTAAGGAGGAACGCACTGGGGGAAGCGGCATGAAAGGTAGGCTCTAAAGGTGGCGATGAAAAGGTAGCGGGATACTAAAGGAAACAGCCTTTTGGGGGTGGCGGGACACTGGGGAAGGGGGCATCTAAGGAAGCGGCATCTAAGGAAGGGGGCAGCATCTAAGGGTGGGGGCATGCTAAGGGTGGGGGCACCTGGGAAGGGGGGGGGGCTACTAAGGGTGGGGCCACTGGAAAGGGGGCATCTAAAAAGGAAACAGCTCTGAGGTCAGCATCCCGGAAAAGGGAATTTCTGGGAGGAGCATCTAAAAGGGCAGCACACTGGGGGGTCCCCTCTGAGAGAAAACCCGTACTAAGGAAGGAAACGGGGCCCCTGAGGAGGGGGCTCTAAGGGGGGGGCAGCTAAGAGGGGGCGGGATGCTGGGAAAGGGGAAACGGCATTAAGGGGGTGGGGGCATGCTAAAAAAGGTGGCAGCACAAGGGGTGGCAGCCACTGGAAAGGGGGCGGGATATGGGAGAGCAGCGACTAAAAGGGGGTGGCACCCCTAAAAGGAAACGGCATAACTGGGGGTGGCCCTGGGAAGGGGAAGGGATCTAAGAGGGCAATCTAAAGGTGGAGCATCTAAGAGGTGGCAGCATGCTAAAATTTGGGAATTTCTAGGGAAAGTAGCATCCCGAAAGGGGAAATAGCATCTAAAAGGGGGATCTAAGGTAGCATGCAAGGGGAAAGGGGCATCTAAGATGGGAAATTGGTAGCATACGAAGGGCATCTAAGGAAAGGGTGGGATACTGGGAAGGGGTCTGGGAAAGGAAAGGGGGTAAAAGGGGGGCATCTAGAGGTGGAGCATTAAAGGAAGCGGGATCTAAGAAAGGGGGCAGCCACTGAAGGTGGGAACAACTGAGGAAGGCCCCGCATACTAAGGGTGCAACATCTAAAGGGAAACCCGCATCTAAGAGGGAAAAAGTACTAAAAAGGGAGCACACTAAGAAAGGGAGCAAAACTAAGAGAAAACAGCTACTAAAAAAGGGAGCACACTAAAGAGGGAAACAGCACTAAGGGGAAGCAGCATACTGGGGGAAGGGAGCTACTGAAGGGCAGCATGCTAAGAGGTGGGAGCTAAGGGGGGTGGGCATGCAAGGTGGAGCCCCTAAAAAGGGAGCATCTAAAGGGAGGCAGCGCCCGGAGGTGGGGAACCCAAGGAAAGGAAAACGGTCTAAGGGGGAAAAAACATCTAAAGGGGGCCCGCATACTAAAGGGGGGCAACCCTCCAAAAGGTGGCCCCGCATATAAGAATTTGGGAGCATACTAAAAAGGAAGTAGCATACTGAAAAAACATTAAAGTAGCATTACTGAAGGAAGGGCATCTAAGATGGGCATGGAAGGGTAGCATACTGGGAAAGGGGATACTAAGGGGGTAGCAAATAAAAGGGCATACTAAAAAGGAAATAGCATACTAAACAGGGCATATAAGAAAGGGAAATAGCATACTGGAAAGGAAATAGCATCTGGGAAAGGGGCATACTAAAAAGGAAGTAGCATACTAAAAAGGGCCCTACTAACAAAGGGCATACTAACAAAGGGCATACTTAGTGGGATACTAAGGAAAGGGAAATAGCATACCAAAATGGAGCATACTAAGGAAAGGGGTGGGATACTGGAAAGGGCATACTAAGGGAAATAGCATCTAAGAAGGGCATACTAAGAAGGGGAAATAGCAAAACTAAGCAGGGCATACTAAGAGGGAATGGGATACTAGAAGGGGCATACTAAAGGAAATAAACTAAGGGGCTACTAAGGGAAGGAAATGGGATATAAAAAGGGGATACTGAAGGGGAAATAGCATACTAAATGAGCATACTAAAAAGGGCATACTGGGAAACATGCTGAAGGAAACGGGATCTAAAAGGGAAGGGAACACTAAGAAGGAAGCAGCATACTAAAAAGGAAGCAGCATACTATGAAGTAAGAAGCATACTAAGAAGGAAGCAGCATACTAAGAAGGAAGCAGCATACTAAGAAGGAAGCAGCATACTAAGAAGGAACATAAGGACGCAACAACGTACAACAATCCGTGTTGTCATCTGCCTCAGTCATAAACTCTCTCTCTCTCTCTCACATAAAATACTGCCAACCCCTTTTTTTGTCCTTTTAATTTTAATTGAAGAAATGTTCTAGATTTCTTGGAGGCCCTTCAAGGTATATGATGAAGGGCTCTTGATCCAACAAACTGGAGCGATCCTCATGTTCCTGGGATTAAAGCTCATTATCTCCCTATACCCAGGCGCTGCATGGCTCTTATTAGTGTTTAAAAAAAATATAGATTAACCCAAATCCGGTTAATTCTCTTATGCTAATTTCTTACTCGGTACCCAATTATACCCCGTACCCAGTTATATTTAATACACTTGTGCAACACTTGGGTATCTTTATTGTGGAAACGTTTCGCCCCACAGTGGCTTCATCAGTCCAAAACAGAGAAGAAGGGTAGATCATTGATAATTTTGGCTTGCCTAACCTGGTATGACCTACTTCCAGCTGTGGATTTATCCAAGGTGACGCCGCCCACGACTGCTTCACCTCACCTGTCTTCAGTATATAAACAAACGTTAAGTTAAGCAGATGTGCTTAACTTGCCGCAGTGCTTAACTTATTCTAGCGCATATACTGCTAAGAACATAAGAAAGGAGGAACACTGCAGCAGGCCTACTGGCCCACTCGAGGCAGGTCCAATTCTCCAACCGGTTTAGGCCAATGTCTTGACCTAGTCAGAACAGTCACATTGTTCACAAGACACACAATAACAACTATTTTAACACGTGTACAAACTTCACACCTTGAATAACACCTTCCATCTATATACACGTGTCAACTTCAATAATAACGCCCTCTTATACATACAACTATCACCGTCTACCTATTACCCAGGTCACACACTGCCATTAACATCTGCCACTTTATATACCCACTAAGGGCCCTCATATGCCCCGGGGCACAAGCATATGTGACGCTTTTTATAAATTATAAGAAGCTGGGTGAAGGAGCGTTGAAATCATTGTCAGCGTCTGGCGAAGAATTTCTTTACAAGGCTGAAGGATGAGCTGGTCTCTCGGGATACCATTAAACGCCCCGAAAAAAATAGTTAATTACAGGTATAGTGAGATGGCCAGGTAAGCCAGCGTGCTGCTTCGTGCGGGAGTAGCGTGTTTGACGGTGTCTGTGGTTAGTGAGTGCACTTACTTGTTTGTGGTTGAGGGGGGTTGAGTCCCAGCTCCTGGCACATCTGCTTACCTTGCCGTTTATTTAGTTATTAAACGAAGTCATTACTTGATCATTCCTGTGACTCATCTGTCTCTTAGTTTCATCGGCCAACTCGTTTACCCCATTTCCCAACTCTCAACCTATTTTCCCTCTATCAAATCTTATAATCATTTGGTATATCAGTACCATGTCTTCCCTGGTTTTTGCATCCTCTAACAGTGCTACTTACACTAATGGATTTATCCAATGGTGACTCCACCTCCTGCTACTGCTTCTCACCTCACTGCAGTATATAAGCCACTTTTCCCAGCATATAATGTACTTAAGACTGATGGACTGAACACGTCGACTCCAGGCTGAGGGACTGATTACAACGATCTCCTCGCCTTCGACCGTTCTCTGTTTTGGACTGAAGAAGTCACTGGCTGGCAAAACATTTCCTCACTAAAGCTTTCCAGATGTTGCAAAAATGTCTCATTCTTCAACTTGTCGTTTTTTTAAACCATCTACATCACTTAACTCAAGGATTAGCTTGGTTGCACTTTATCCGTTTTCTTAGCATGGTTTATCATGCGTACGGTTGGTGTGCGCCTCTTGCAATATTCTCATTTGTACATGTGCAACATCTGGATATCTTTACTGTAGACGTTTCGCCCTTCAGTGATTTTATCAGTACAAATGCAAGGACATAATGGGAAGACTGTAGAACTATATACAAAAGATGAGGTAATCAGTCCCTCAGTTTTGGTGTTTTTGAAGAGCACCGAAGCTCCTCCTCGAGTGAGATTACGAGCCTCTATCCCCAAGTCTGTACTCAGTTTCTGGTCTTCTTTCCTCTTCCACAATATTCATAATAATGAATCTACAAAGGCTGTATTTCTGTAGCCACTTGTCTTACCAACACTACAGTTTGTAATAATTTAGACACATGCAACATCTGGGTATCTTGATTCTATAGACGTCTCGGCAACCACTGGTTTTATCAGTCCATTAAGATTCATAGACTGATCACATCAACTCTAGGCTGAGGGACTGATTACCTCAAACTCCTTCTCATCTGCAATCATTTTTCTCTATATTTGACAGAGGAAACCACTGATTCTATAGACGTCTCGGCAATCACTGGTTTTATCAGTCCATCAAGATTGATAGACTGATCACATCAACTCCAAGCTGAAGGACTGATTACCTCAAACTCCTTCTCATCTGCAATCATTTTTCTCTATATTTGACAGAGGAAACCACTGGCCAGCGAAACGTTTCCACACTAAATATAGCCAACTGTTGCACGTTAAGTACTGTGTCATCCACTTCACTGCATCTCCTGTTTCCCTAGTTTTGTCTCTCGTGAGATACACTGCTGTCCTCTTGCAGTGAAAAATTGCAGTCTTCCATCTATTTATTTTCTGTCACAGAAGTCTATCAGGATTACGAGACTGAATTTACCACCTCTAAATGCAGCAGGCCTAGTATGGGCCAACAGGCCTGCTGCAGTGTTCCTCCTTTCTTATATTCTTATGATAGCTTTCAAAACTAATATTCTCGATATGCTCAACCTCTGGTCTCATTATATTTGGGTAGCTTCACCAAAAGGGTAAACAAATATGATGGTGGAAATGGTTGGTTTGGTAAAGGACCTGCACTGTATGGGCCAGTAGTGGAAAAAAGACAGTGTCCCAAATATGAGCCAGTAGTCCTGCTACAGTGTCCCAAGTATGGACCAGTAGTCCTGCTACAGTGTCCCAAATATGAGCCAGTAGTCCTGCTACTGTGTTCCAAGTATGAGCCAGTAGTCCTGCTACAGTGTTCCAAGTATGAGCCAGTAGTCCTGCTACAGTGTCCCAAGTATGAGCCAGTAGTCCTGCTAGAGTGTCCCAAGCATGAGCCAGTAGTCCTGCTAGAGTGTCCCAAGTATGAGCCAGTAGTCCTGCTACAGTGTCCCAAGTATGAGCCAGTAGTCCTGCTACAGTGTCCCAAGTATGAGCCAGTAGTCCTGCTACAGTGTCCCAAGTATGAGCCAGTAGTCCTGCTACAGTGTCCCAGGTATGAGCCAGAAGTCCTGCTACAGTGTCCCAAGTATGAGCCAGTAGTCCTGCTAGAGTGTCCCAAGCATGAGCCAGTAGTCCTGCTAGAATGTCCCAAGTATGAGCCAGTAGTCCTGCTAGAGTGTCCCAAGTATGAGCCAGTAGTCCTGCTACAGTGTCCCAAGTATGAGCCAGTAGTCCTGCTACAGTGTCCCAGGTATGAGCCAGAAGTCCTGCTACAGTGTCCCAAGTATGAGCCAGTAGTCCTGCTACAGTGTCCCAAGTATGGACCAGTAGTCCTGCTACAGTGTCCCAAGTATGAGCCAGTAGTCCTGCTACCGTGTCCCAAGTATGAGCCAGTAGTCCTGCTACAGTGTCCCAAGTATGGACCAGTAGTCCTGCTATAGTGTCCAAAGTATGAGCCAGTAGTCCTGCTAGAGCGTCCCAAGTATGAGCCAGTAGTCCTGCTAGAGTGTCCCAAGTATGAGCCAGTAGTCCTGCTAGAGTGTCCCAAGTATGAGCCAGTAGTCCTGCTACAGTGTCCCAAGTATGAGCCAGTAGTCCTGCTACAGTGTCCCAAGTAAGAGCCAGAAGTCCTGCTACAGTGTCCCAAGTATGAGCCAGTAGTCCTGCTACAGTTTCTCAAGTATGAACCAGTAGTCCTGCTACAGTGTCCCAAGTATGAGCCAGTAGTCCTGCTACCGTGTCCCAAGTATGAGCCAGTAGTCCTGCTACAGTGTCCCAAGTATGGACCAGTAGTCCTGCTACAGTGTCCCAAGTATGAGCCAGTAGTCCTGCTACAGTTTCTCAAGTATGAGCCAGAAGTCCTGCTACAGTGTCCCAAGTATGAGCCAGTAGTCCTGCTACAGTGTCCCAAGTATGAGCCAGTAGTCCTGCTACAGTGTCCAAGTATGAGCCAGTAGTCCTGCTACAGTGTCCCAAGTATGAGCCAGTAGTCCTGCTACAGTGTCCCAAGTATGAGCCAGTAGTCCTGCTACAGTGTCCCAAGTATGAGCCAGTAGTCCTGCTACAGTGTCCCAAGTATGAGCCAATAGTCCTGCTACAGTGTCCCAAGTATGAGCCAGTAGTCCTGCTACAGTGTCCCAAGTATGAGCCAGTAGTCCTGCTACAGTGTCCCAGGTATGAGCCAGAAGTCCTGCTACAGTGTCCCAAGTATGAGCCAGTAGTCCTGCTACAGTGTCCCAAGTATGGACCAGTAGTCCTGCTACAGTGTCCCAAGTATGAGCCAGTAGTCCTGCTACCGTGTCCCAAGTATGAGCCAGTAGTCCTGCTACAGTGTCCCAAGTATGGACCAGTAGTCCTCCTACAGTGTCCAAAGTATGAGCCAGTAGTCCTGCTAGAGCGTCCCAAGTATGAGCCAGTAGTCCTGCTAGAGTGTCCCAAGTATGAGCCAGTAGTCCTGCTAGAGTGTCCCAAGTATGAGCCAGTAGTCCTGCTACAGTGTCCCAAGTATGAGCCAGTAGTCCTGCTACAGTGTCCCAAGTAAGAGCCAGAAGTCCTGCTACAGTGTCCCAAGTATGAGCCAGTAGTCCTGCTACAGTTTCTCAAGTATGAACCAGTAGTCCTGCTATAGTGTCCCAAGTATGAGCCAGTAGTCCTGCTACCGTGTCCCAAGTATGAGCCAGTAGTCCTGCTACAGTGTCCCAAGTATGGACCAGTAGTCCTGCTACAGTGTCCCAAGTATGAGCCAGTAGTCCTGCTACAGTTTCTCAAGTATGAGCCAGTAGTCCTGCTACAGTGTCCCAAGTATGAGCCAGTAGTCCTGCTACAGTGTCCCAAGTATGAGCCAGTAGTCCTGCTACAGTGTCCCAAGTATGGACCAGTAGTCCTGCTACAGTGTCCCAAGTATGAGCCAGTAGTCCTGCTACAGTGTCCCAAGTATGAGCCAGAAGTCCTGCTACAGTGTCCCAAGTATGAGCCAGTAATCCTGCTACAGTGTCCCAAGTATGAGCCAGTAGTCCTGCTAGAGTGTCCCAAGTATGAGCCAGTAGTCCTGCTACAGTGTCCCAAGTATGAGCCAGTAGTCCTGCTACAGTGTCCCAAGTATGAGCCAGTAGTCCTGCTACAGTGTCCCAAGTATGAGCCAGAAGTCCTGCTACAGTGTCCCAAGTATGAGCCAGTAGTCCTGCTACAGTTTCTCAAGTATGAACCAGTAGTCCTGCTACAGTGTCCCAAGTATGAGCCAGTAGTCCTGCTACCGTGTCCCAAGTATGAGCCAGTAGTCCTGCTACAGTGTCCCAAGTATGGACCAGTAGTCCTGCTACAGTGTCCCAAGTATGATCCAGTAGTCCTGCTACAGTTTCTCAAGTATGAGCCAGTAGTCCTGCTACAGTGTCCCAAGTATGAGCCAGTAGTCCTGCTACCGTGTCCCAAGTATGAGCCAGTAGTCCTGCTACAGTGTCCCAAGTATGGACCAGTAGTCCTGCTACAGTGTCCCAAGTATGAGCCAGTAGTCCTGCTACAGTGTCCCAAGTATGAGTCAGAAGTCCTGCTACAGTGTCCCAAGTATGAGCAAGTAGTCCTGCTACAGTGTCCCAAGTATGAGCCAGTAGTCCTGCTACAGTGTCCCAAGTATGAATCAGTAGTCCTGTTACAGTGTCCCAAGTATGAGCCAGAAGTCCTGCTACAGTGTTCCAAGTATGAGCCAGTAGTCCTGCTACAGTGTTCCAAATATGAGCCAGTAGTCCTACTACAGTGTCCCAAGTATGAGCCAGTAGTCCTGCTACAGTGTCACAAGTATAAGCCAGAAGTCCTGCTACAGTGTCCCAAGTATGAGCAAGTAGTCCTGCTACAGTGTCCCAAGTATGAGCCAGTAGTCCTGCTACAGTGTCCCAAGTATGAGCAAGTAGTCCTGCTACAGTGTCCCAAGTATGAGCCAGTAGTCCTGCTACAGTGTTCCAAATATGAGCCAGTAGTCCTGCTAGTGTGTCCCAAGTATGAGCCAGTAGTCCTGCTAGAGTGTCACAAGTATGAGCCAGTAGTCCTGCTAGAGTGTCACAAGTATGAGCCAGTAGTCCTGCTACAGTGTTCCAAGTATGAGCCAGTAGTCCTGCTACAGTGTTCCAAGTATGAGCCAGTAGTCCTGCTACAGTGTCCCAAGTATGAGCCAGTAGTCCTGCTACAGTGTTCCAAGTATGAGCCAGTAGTCCTGCTACAGTGTTCCAAGTATGAGCCAGTAGTCCTGCTAGTGTGTCCCAAGTATGAGCCAGTAGTCCTGCTAGAGTGTCACAAGTATGAGCCAGTAGTCCTGCTAGAGTGTCACAAGTATGAGCCAGTAGTCCTGCTACAGTGTTCCAAGTATGAGCCAGTAGTCCTGCTACAGTGTCCCAAGTATGAGCCAGTAGTCCTGCTACAGTGTTCCAAGTATGAGCCAGTAGTCCTGCTACAGTGTTCCAAGTATGAGCCAGTAGTCCTGCTAGAGTGTCTCAAGTATGAGCCAGTAGTCCTGCTACAGTGTTCCAAATATGAGCCAGTAGTCCTGCTACAGTGTCCCAACAATGCAATGTTCCTCCACTCCAACGTTCTTACTAATGACATACATGTTATGAATATCAATATTACCTTCCTGTAGTAACACACGCCGATAATACATTTGATGTACACCAGAACTCACACAATTACCCTAAACAATTGATGTCTAGAATTACTTATAATAGTGATTGTATTCCCACAGGCAGAACCTATAGTGACACTGTCGGATTAAGTTGTTTTCTAAGTACTCAGTTGACCTGGATGATTCTTAATTACTGATCTCTGTCGTGTTTATACGGTGTCCAGAAACCCACTGAAAGTTCTTTTGTTTTGCACTGTTTTGGTTCCTGCTTCCACTGAACACACTTCTTGTGATCGAAGATTAAGACACTTCTGTAATGTTTGGGAATCTAAATCGAGGAAACGTTTCGCCAGTCAGTGGCTGAAGATGTGACTGGCTGCCATCTTTCAACCAGGGAAGTACCTCCAGTACTGCCATTCCTCACCCAGGGAAGTACCTCCAAAACTGCCACCCCTCACCCAGGGAAGTACCTCCAGTACTGCCACCCCTCACCCAGGGAAGTACCTCCAGAACTGCCACCCCTCACCCAGGGAAGTACCTCCAGTACTGCCACCCCTAACCCAGGGAAGAACCTCCAGAACTGCCACCCCTCACCCAGGGAAGTACCTCCAGTACTGCCACCCCTCACCCAGGGAAGTACCTCCAGTACTGCCACCCCTCACCCAGGGAAGTACCTCCAGTACTGCCACCCCTCACCCAGGGAAGCACCTCCAGAACTGCCACCCCTCACCCAGGGAAGTACCTCCAGTACTGCCACCCCTCACCCAGGGAAGTACCTCCGGTACTGCCACCCCTCACCAAGGGAAGTACCTCCAGTACTGCCACCCCTCACCAAGGGAAGTACCTCCAGTACTGCCACCCCTCACCAAGGGAAGTACCTCCAGTACTGACACCCCTCACCAAGGGAAGTACCTCCAGTGCTGCCACCCCTCACCCAGGGAAGTACCTCCAGTACTGCCACCCCTCACCCAGGGAAGTACCTCCAGTACTGCCACCCCTCACCCAGGAAAGTACCTCCAGTACTGCCACCCCTCACCAAGGGAAGTACCTCCAGTACTGCAACCCCTCACCAAGGGAAGTACCTCCAGTACTGCCACCCCTCACCAAGGGAAGTACCTCCAGTACTGCCACCCCTCACCAGGGGAAGTACCTCCAGTACTGCCACCCCTCACCAAGGGAAGTACCTCCAGTACTGCCACCCCTCACCAAGGGAAGTACCTCCAGTACTGCCACCCCTCACCCAGGGAAGTAGCTCCAGTACTGCCACCCCTCACCTAGGGAAGTACCTCCAGTACTGCCACCCCTCACCTCCTAGGGAAGTACCTCCAGTACTGCCACCCTTCACCCAGGGAAGTACCTTCAGTACTGCCACCCCTCACCCAGGGAAGTACCTCCAGAACTGCCACCCCTAATCCAGGGAATTACTTCCAGTACTGCCACCCCTCACCCAGGGAAGTACCTCCAGTACTGCCACCCCTCACCCAGGGAAGTAGCTCCAGTACTGCCACCCCTCACCCAGGGAAGTACCTCCAGTAATGCCACCCCTCACCCAGGGAAGTACCTCCAGTAATGCCACCCCTCACCCAGGGAAGTACCTCCAGTAATGCCACCCCTCACCCAGGGAAGTACCTCCAGTACTGCCACCCCTCACCCAGGAAAGTAGCTCCAGTACTGCCACCCCTCACCAAGGGAAGTACCTCCAGTACTGCCACCCCTCACCAAGGGAAGTACCTCCAATACTGCCACCCCTCACCAAGGGAAGTAGCTCCAGTACTGCCACCCCTCACCAAGGGAAGTACCTCCAGTACTGCCACCCCTCACCCAGGAAAGTAGCTCCAGTACTGCCACCCCTCACCAAGGGAACCCCACCACCCACCTTTAATAATTTTTCCACCACCCACCTTTAAAAACCCCCCACTCCCCCCCTTTTAAAACCCACCACCACCCACCCTTTTCACCCCCCACCACCCACCCTTTTAATTAACCCCCCACTACCCACCCTTTTAAAACCCACCACTCACCCACCTTTTAAAACCCACCACCACCCACCCTTTAAAACCCCCACCACCACCCACCCTTTAAAACCCACCACCACCCACCCCACCCACCACCACCCCCTTTAACACCCACCACCCCCCCACCTTTTAAAACCCCCCACTTTCCCCCCCTTTTAAAACCCCCCACCACCCAACCCCCAAAACCCACCCCCTACCCACCCTTTTAAAAACCCACCACCACCCACCCCTTTAAACCCACCACCACCCACCCTTTTAAACCCACCACCACCCACCCTTTTTAAAACCCACCACCACCCAACCCCCTTTAAACCCACCACCACCCAACCCCCAATAATTCCCCCCCCCTCCTTTCTCCTCGATCGCTCTTTCATTTTTCCTCACCCCCTTTTCTTCCATTTTTGCTATTCTTGTCTTCTTGCTTCTCCCCTGCTCCCGTTCATTCCCTCTTTTAATACTTCACTCATTTCTCGTTTATATCTTGTTTTTCCATCTCTACGCATTCCCCTCTTCTCATTTTCCCGTCTCTTCCCATTCCTTCTGTCTCCATTCTTCCTCTCCCCATTCTTTCTCTCCCCATTCCTCTTCACATTCTTCCTCTTCACATTCTTCCTCTCCCCATTCCTCTCCCCATTCTTCCTCCCCATTCTTTCTCTCCCCGTTCCTCTTCGCATTCTTCCTCTCCCAATTCTTCCTCCCCATTCTTTCCCCATTCCTCTTCACACTCTTCCTCTCCCCATTCTTTCTCTCCCCATTCCTCTTCACATTCTTCCTCTCCCCATTCTTCCTCCCCATTCTTTTTCTCCCCATTCGTCTCTTCTCTTAATAATAACAACACATAGGATGACTTACAAAGTGGGTAAGCTAATAATTACCTCCACCAGCACATCTTGTGTTGACAAAAGATCTCACACAATGGTGTTATGTTGTTAAGAGGGAGAGGGGATATAGCAGGAGGAAGAGGAGGTGGAGAGAGAGAGAGGAAAGAGGAGAGGAAACGAAGAGGAAGTGTGTTTGTGTCATCCCTACTGCTACATCTGCTGTTACTGCTACTGCTACTACCACTACTAACTCTACTACTGTTACTGCTGCTGCTACTGTTACTGCTACTACCACTACTAACTCTACTACTGTTACTGCTGCTGCTACTGTTACTGCTACTACCACTACTAACTCTTCTACTGTTACTGCTACTACCACCACTAACTCTACTACTGTTACTGCTGCTGCTACTGCTACTACCACTAACTCTACTACTGTTACTGCTGCTGCTACTGTTACTGCTACTACCACCACTAACTCTACTACTGTTACTGCTGCTGCTACTGTTACTGCTACTACCACTACTAACTCTACTACTGTTACTGCTGCTGCTGCTACTACCACTACTAACTCTACTACTGTTACTGCTGCTGCTGCTACTACCACTACTAACTCTACTACTGTCACTGCTGCTGCTGCTGCTGCTGCTACTGTTACTACCACTACTAACTCTACTACTGTTACTGCTGCTACTACTGTTACTGCTACTACCACTACTAACTCTACTACTGTTACTGTTGCTGCTACTGTTACTGCTACTACCACCACTAACTCTACTACTGTTACTGCTGCTACTACTGTTACTACCACTACTAACTCTACTACTGTTACTGCTGCTACTACTGTTACTGCTACTACCACTACTAACTCTACTACTGTTACTGTTGCTGCTACTGTTACTGCTACTACCACCACTAACTCTTCTATTGTTACTGCTACTACCACCACTAACTCTTCTACTGTTACTGCTACTACCACCACTAACTCTTCTACTGTTACTGCTACTACCACCACTAACTCTTCTACTGTTACTGCTACTACCACCACTAACTCTTCTACTGTTACTGCTACTACCACCACTAACTCTTCTACTGTTACTGCTACTACCACCACTAACTCTTCTACTGTTACTGCTACTACCACCACTAACTCTTCTACTGTTACTGCTACTACCACCACTAACTCTTCTACTGTTACTGCTGCTGCTACTGTTACTGCTACTACCACTACTAACTCTTCTACTGTTACTGCTACTACCACCACTAACTCTTCTACTGTTACTGCTACTACCACCACTAACTCTACTACTGTTACTGCTGCTGCTACTGCTACTACCACTACTAACTCTACTACTGTTACTGCTGCTGCTACTGTTACTGCTACTACCACCACTAACTCTTCTACTGTTACTGCTACTACCACCACTAACTCTTCTACTGTTACTGCTACTACCACCACTAACTCTTCTACTGTTACTGCTACTACCACCACTAACTCTACTACTGTTACTGCTGCTGCTACTGCTACTACCACTACTAACTCTACTACTGTTACTGCTACTGCTACTGCTACTACCACCACTAACTCTTCTACTGTTACTGCTACTACCACCACTAACTCTTCTACTGTTACTGCTACTACCACCACTAACTCTTCTACTGTTACTGCTACTACCACCACTAACTCTACTACTGTTACTGCTGCTGCTACTGTTACTGCTACTACCACTACTAACTCTTCTACTGTTACTGCTACTACCACCACTAACTCTTCTACTGTTACTGCTACTACCACCACTATCTCTACTACTGTTACTGCTGCTGCTACTGCTACTACCACTACTAACTCTACTACTGTTACTGCTGCTGCTACTGTTACTGCTACTACCACCACTAACTCTTCTACTGTTACTGCTACTACCACCACTAACTCTTCTACTGTTACTGCTACTACCACCACTAACTCTTCTACTGTTACTGCTACTACCACTACTAACTCTTCTACTGTTACTGCTACTACCACTACTAACTCTTCTACTGTTACTGTTACTACCACCACTAACTCTACTACTGTTACTGCTGCTGCTACTGTTACTGCTACTACCACTACTAACTCTTCTACTGTTACTGCTGCTACTACTGTTACTGCTACTACCACTACTAACTCTTCTACTGTTACTGCTGCTACTACTGTTACTGCTACTACCACTACTAACTCTTCTACTGTTACTGCTGCTGCTACTGTTACTGCTACTACCACCACTAACTCTTCTACTGTTACTGCTACTACCACCACTAACTCTTCTACTGTTACTGCTACTACCACCACTAACTCGTCTACTGTTACTGCTGCTGCTACTGTTACTGCTGCTACTATTGTTACTGCTACTACCACCACTAACTCTTCTACTGTTACTACTGTTACTGCTACTACCACCACTAACTCTTCTACTGTTACTGCTACTACTGTTACTGCTACTACCACCACTAACTCTTCTACTGTTACTGCTGCTACTACTGTTACTGCTACTACCACCACTAACTCTTCTACTGTTACTGCTACTACCACCACTAACTCTTCTACTGTTACTGCTGCTGCTACTGTTACTGCTACTACCACCACTAACTCTTCTACTGTTACTGTTACTACCACCACTAACTCTACTACTGTTACTGCTGCTGCTACTGTTACTGCTACTACCACTACTAACTCTTCTACTGTTACTGCTGCTACTACTGTTACTGCTACTACCACTACTAACTCTTCTACTGTTACTGCTGCTACTACTGTTACTGCTACTACCACTACTAACTCTTCTACTGTTACTGCTGCTGCTACTGTTACTGCTACTACCACCACTAACTCTTCTACTGTTACTGCTACTACCACCACTAACTCTTCTACTGTTACTGCTGCTGCTACAACCACCACTAACTCTTCTACTGTTACTGCTACTACCACCACTAACTCTTCTACTGTTACTGCTGCTGCTACAACCACCACTAACTCTACTACTGTTACTGCTGCTGCTACTGTTACTGCTACTACCACTACTAACTCTTCTACTGTTACTGCTGCTACTACTGTTACTGCTACTACCACTACTAACTCTTCTACTGTTACTGCTGCTACTACTGTTACTGCTACTACCACTACTAACTCTTCTACTGTTACTGCTGCTGCTACTGTTACTGCTACTACCACCACTAACTCTTCTACTGTTACTGCTACTACCACCACTAACTCTTCTACTGTTACTGCTACTACCACCACTAACTCGTCTACTGTTACTGCTGCTGCTACTGTTACTGCTGCTACTATTGTTACTGCTACTACCACCACTAACTCTTCTACTGTTACTACTGTTACTGCTACTACCACCACTAACTCTTCTACTGTTACTGCTACTACTGTTACTGCTACTACCACCACTAACTCTTCTACTGTTACTGCTGCTACTACTGTTACTGCTACTACCACCACTAACTCTTCTACTGTTACTGCTACTACCACCACTAATTCTTCTACTGTTACTGCTGCTGCTACTGTTACTGCTACTACCACCACTAGCTCTTCTACTGTTACTGCTGCTGCTACTGTTACTGCTACTACCACCACTAGCTCTTCTACTGTTACTGCTACTACCACCACTAGCTCTTCTACTGTTACTACCACCACTAACTCGTCTACTGTTACTGCTGCTGCTACTGTTACTGCTACTACCACCACTAACTCTTCTACTGTTACTGCTACTACCACCACTAACTCTTCTACTGTTACTGCTACTACCACCACTAACTCGTCTACTGTTACTGCTGCTGCTACTGTTACTGCTACTACCACTACTAACTCTTCTACTGTTTCTGCTACTACCACCACTAACTCTTCTACTGTTACTGCTGCTGCTACTGTTACTGCTACTACCACCACTAACTCTTCTACTGTTACTGCTACTACCACCACTAACTCTTCTACTGTTACTGCTGCTGCTACTGCTACTACCACCACTAACTCTTCTACTGTTACTGCTACTACCACCACTAACTCTTCTACTGTTACTGCTGCTGCTACTGCTACTACCACCACTAACTCTTCTACTGTTACTGCTGCTGCTACAACCACCACTAACTCTTCTACTGTTACTGCTACTACCACCACTAACTCTTCTACTGTTACTGCTGCTGCTACAACCACCACTAACTCTTCTACTGTTACTGCTACTACCACCACTAACTCTTCTACTGTTACTGCTGCTGCTACTGCTACTGCTACTACCACCACTAACTCTTCTACTGTTACTGCTGCTGCTACAACCACCACTAACTCTTCTACTGTTACTGCTGCTGCTACAACCACCACTAACTCTTCTACTGTTACTGCTACTACCACCACTAACTCTTCTACTGTTACTGCTGCTGCTACTGCTACTGCTACTACCACCACTAACTCTTCTACTGTTACTGCTGCTGCTACAACCACCACTAACTCTTCTACTGTTACTGCTACTACCACCACTAACTCTTCTACTGTTACTGCTACTACCACCACTAACTCTTCTACTGTTACTGCTGCTGCTACAACCACCACTAACTCTTCTACTGTTACTGCTACTACCACCACTAACTCTTCTACTGTTACTGCTACTACCACCACTAACTCTTCTACTGTTACTGCTACTACCACCACTAACTCTTCTACTGTTGCTGCTACTACCACCACTAACTCTACTATTACTGTTGGTACTGTTACTACTATTATTACCATCACCACGACTATTGCGTGCACCAAGTCCACCAACATGAGAACAGTGCACTGAGGCTGTTGCGTGCTGTGGTGCACTTGCTGTGGTGCACTTGCTGTGGTGCACTCGCTGTGGTGCACTTGCTGTGGTGCACTTGCTGTGGTGCACTTGCTGTGGTGCACTTGCTGTGGTGCACTTGCTGTGGTGCACTCGCTGTGGTACACTCGCTGTGGTGCACTCGCTGTGGTGCACTCGCTGTGGTACACTCGCTGTGGTGCACTCGCTGTGGTGCACTTGCTGTGGTGCACTTGCTGTGGTGCACTCGCTGTGGTGCACTCGCTGTGGTGCACTTGCTGTGGTGCACTTGCTGTGGTACACTCGCTGTGGTACACTCGCTGTGGTGCACTCGCTGTGGTACACTCGCTGTGGTACACTCGCTGTGGTACACTCGCTGTGCTACACTCGCTGTGGTGCACTCGCTGTGGTGCACTCGCTGTGGTACACTCGCTGTGGTACACTCGCTGTGGTACACTCGCTGTGGTACACTCGCTGTGGTACACTCGCTGTGGTGCACTCGCTGTGGTACACTCGCTGTGGTACACTCGCTGTGGTACACTCGCTGTGGTACACTCGCTGTGGTGCACTCGCTGTGGTACACTCGCTGTGGTACACTCGCTGTGGTACACTCGCTGTGGTACACTCGCTGTGGTACACTCGCTGTGGTACACTCGCTGTGGTACACTCGCTGTGGTACACTCGCTGTGGTACACTCGCTGGGGTACACTCGCTGTGCTACACTCGCTGTGCTACACTCGCTGTGCTACACTCGCTGTGCTACACTCGCTGTGGTACACTCGCTGTGCTACACTCGCTGTGCTACACTCGCTGTGCTACACTCGCTGTGCTACACTCGCTGTGCTACA
The DNA here is from genome assembly GCF_038502225.1 of Cherax quadricarinatus. Lineage (NCBI taxonomy): Eukaryota > Metazoa > Arthropoda > Malacostraca > Decapoda > Parastacidae > Cherax > Cherax quadricarinatus. The sequence goes on from NC_091385.1 coordinate 9,723,926, forward strand.
CTCGCTGTGCTACACTCGCTGTGGTACACTCGCTGTGGTACACTCGCTGTGGTACACTCGCTGTGGTACACTCGCTGTGGTACACTCGCTGTGCTACACTCGCTGTGCTACACTCGCTGTGGTACACTCGCTGTGGTACACTCGCTGTGCTACACTCGCTGTGGTACACTCGCTGTGGTACACTCGCTGTGGTACACTCGCTGTGGTACACTCGCTGTGGTACACTCGCTGTGGTACACTCGCTGTGGTACACTCGCTGTGGTACACTCGCTGTGGTACACTCGCTGTGTATTCAACTCATTGCACAAAAACCATAAAACAGTCTTTTTAAACCAGTTGTAAATAATAATAATAATAATAATAATAATAATAATAATAATAATCTTTTATTTCTACGAGTACATGACACAATTTATACAGACCAGGTCAAGACAGGTGCAACAATTAGGGATCTTTATTTCAAAACGTTTCGCCTATACAGTAGACTTTTTCATTAGAATACAGAGTGGCTTCATCAGTCCATACGAAGGAGAATGGTGAAGAACAGGAGGAGTTTGAGGTAATCAGTCCCTCAGCCTTGAGTTGATGTAGTCAGGACTGACTACATCAACTCAAGGACTGATGAAGCCACTGTGTGGCGAAACGTTTCCTCAATAAAGATACCCAAGTGTTGCACGTGTGCCTAATTTATCAACATGTCGGTTCTCTGAACCATTCATCCACACAATACAGAGATAGAATATGTACATCATTATTCTGACACTTCTGATATATACTGTGTTGTAAGACGCTTATGTTGGTGCAATATTTTCTAGCACATTACGTACAATTTATTAAGTCAAAACTACAGTATATACCCTATTTTCCGGCATATAAGGCGCACGATGGTACAAGATGTATAAGCCGACGTCTGCAAACAGTTGTAACGTAACGTTGGTAAACAACTGCTACAGCCTAACACAAAGCCTACCCTTAACCCTGATTTTGAGCATATAAGGCGCAGGTTGATTTTTCAAGTTCTTGTGGAAAAAGCGCGCCTTATATGCCCGAAAATAGGGTATTTGTAGAAGCGTCAGGGGAGTTCATCAACAACAGTACTCTTTTGATAATTAGTATGGTGGCCTGGTGGTTAACGCTCTCGCTTCACACGGCGAGGGCCTGGGTTCGATTCCCAGCCAGAGTAGAAACATTGGACGTGTTTCTTTCCACCTGTTGTCTATGTTCCCCATCAGTAAAATGGGTACCTGGGTGTTAGTCGACTGGTGTGGGTCGCATCCTGGGACACTGACCTAAGGAGGCCTGGTCACAGACCGGGCCGCGGGGGCGTTGACCCCCGGAACTCTCTCCAGGTAATCCAGGTAATCTCCCAAATTATGTTCAGATCAAATATACGACACCAAAGAATCTTTAGATGAACTGTGTCGTAATGCAATAATATGGGTGAGAATGTCGACTTGGAGGATCAAAATGGTATAAAATTATCTGTAATTATTGCCTTATTAATCTTTAGTTAGTCTGAAGTTTGCCCGAAATACTCTGCACATACAGGGGTTTTCTGCATGTCCGGCTAGTTTATTGTGGACGGCATATCCATCTCGTGGATAGTAGTGGCTAGTTTGTGTATCTCATATCCATCCTGTGGATAGTAGTGGCTAGTTTATTGTGTACCTCATATCCATCTCGTGGATAGTAGTGGCTAGTTTATTGTGTACCTCATATCCATCCTGTGGATGATAGTGGCTAGTTTATTGTGTACCTCATATCCATCCTGTGGATGATAGTGGCTAGTTTATTATGTACCTCATATCCATCCTGTGGATGGTAGTGGCTAGTTTATTGTGTACCTCATATCCATCTCGTGGATAGTAGTGGCTAGTTTATTGTGTACCTCATATCCATCCTGTGGATGGTAGTGGCTAGTTTATTGTGTACCTCATGTCCATCCTGTGGATGGTAGTGGCTAGTTTATTGTGTACCTCATATCCATCCTGTGGATGGTAGTGGCTAGTTTATTGTGCACCTCATATCCATCCTGTGGATGGTAGTGGCTAGTTTATTGTGTACCTCATATCCATCCTGTGGATGGTAGTGGCTAGTTTATTGTGTACCTCATATCCATCCTGTGGAAGGTAGTGGCTAGTTTATTGTGTACCTCATATCCATCTCGTGGATAGTAGTGGCTAGTTTATTGTGTACCTCATATCCATCCTGTGGATGGTAGTGGCTAGTTTATTGTGTACCTCATATCCATCTCGTGGATAGTAGTGGCTAGTTTATTGTGTACCTCATATCCATCTCGTGGATGGTAGTGGCTAGTTTATTGTGTACCTCATATCCATCTCGTGGATGGTAGTGGCTAGTTTATTGTGTACCTCATATCCATCTCGTGGATAGTAGTGGCTAGTTTGTGTACCTCATATCCATCTCGTGGATGGTAGTGGCTAGTTTATTGTGTACCTCATATCCATCTCGTGGATGGTAGTGGCTAGTTTATTGTGTACCTCATATCCATCTCGTGGATAGTAGTGGCTAGTTTATTGTGTACCTCATATCCATCCTGTGGATGGTAGTGGCTAGTTTATTGTGTACCTCATATCCATCCTGTGGATGGTAGTGGCTAGTTTATTGTGTACCTCATATCCATCCTGTGGATGGTAGTGGCTAGTTTATTGTGTACCTCATATCCATCCTGTGGATGGTAGTGACTAGTTTATTGTGTACCTCATATCCATCCTGTGGATGGTAGTGGCTAGTTTATTGTGTACCTCATATCTATCCTGTGGATGGTAGTGGCTATTTTACTGTGTACCTCATATCCATCCTGCGGATAGTAGTGGCTAGTTTATTGTGTACCTCATATCCATCCTGTGGATGGTAGTGGCTAGTTTATTGTGTACCTCATATCCATCCTGTGGATGGTAGTGGCTAGTTTATTGTGTACCTCATATCCATCCTGTGGATGGTAGTGGCTAGTTTGTGTACCTCATATCCATCCTGTGGATGGTAGTGGCTAGTTTATTGTGTACCTCATATCTATCCTGTGGATGGTAGTGGCTATTTTATTGTGTACCTCATATCCATCCTGCGGATGGTAGTGGCTAGTTTATTGTGTACCTCATATCCATCCTGTGGATGGTAGTGGCTAGTTTATTGTGTACCTCATATCCATCCTGTGGATGGTAGTGGCTAGTTTATTGTGTACCTCATATCCATCCTGTGGATGGTAGTGGCTAGTTTATTGTGTACCTCATATCCATCCTGTGGATGGTAGTGGCTAGTTTATTGTGTACCTCATATCCATCCTGTGGATGGTAGTGGCTAGTTTATTGTGTACCTCATATCCATCCTGTGGATGGTAGTGGCTAGTTTATTATGTACCTCATATCCATCCTGTGGATGGTAGTGGCTAGTTTATTGTGTACCTCATATCCATCCTGTGGATAGTAGTGGCTAGTTTATTGTGTACCTCATATCCATCCTGTGGATGATAGTGGCTAGTTTATTGTGTACCTCATATCCATCCTGTGGATGATAGTGGCTAGTTTATTATGTACCTCATATCCATCCTGTGGATGGTAGTGGCTAGTTTATTGTGTACCTCATATCCATCTCGTGGATAGTAGTGGCTAGTTTATTGTGTACCTCATATCCATCCTGTGGATGGTAGTGGCTAGTTTATTGTGTACCTCATGTCCATCCTGTGGATGGTAGTGGCTAGTTTATTGTGTACCTCATATCCATCCTGTGGATGGTAGTGGCTAGTTTATTGTGCACCTCATATCCATCCTGTGGATGGTAGTGGCTAGTTTATTGTGTACCTCATATCCATCCTGTGGATGGTAGTGGCTAGTTTATTGTGTACCTCATATCCATCCTGTGGAAGGTAGTGGCTAGTTTATTGTGTACCTCATATCCATCTCGTGGATAGTAGTGGCTAGTTTATTGTGTACCTCATATCCATCCTGTGGATGGTAGTGGCTAGTTTATTGTGTACCTCATATCCATCTCGTGGATAGTAGTGGCTAGTTTATTGTGTACCTCATATCCATCTCGTGGATGGTAGTGGCTAGTTTATTGTGTACCTCATATCCATCTCGTGGATGGTAGTGGCTAGTTTATTGTGTACCTCATATCCATCTCGTGGATAGTAGTGGCTAGTTTATTGTGTACCTCATATCCATCTCGTGGATGGTAGTGGCTAGTTTATTGTGTACCTCATATCCATCTCGTGGATGGTAGTGGCTAGTTTATTGTGTACCTCATATCCATCTCGTGGATAGTAGTGGCTAGTTTATTGTGTACCTCATATCCATCCTGTGGATGGTAGTGGCTAGTTTATTGTGTACCTCATATCCATCCTGTGGATGGTAGTGGCTAGTTTATTGTGTACCTCATATCCATCCTGTGGATGGTAGTGGCTAGTTTATTGTGTACCTCATATCCATCCTGTGGATGGTAGTGGCTAGTTTATTGTGTACCTCATATCCATCCTGTGGATGGTAGTGACTAGTTTATTGTGTACCTCATATCCATCCTGTGGATGGTAGTGGCTAGTTTATTGTGTACCTCATATCTATCCTGTGGATGGTAGTGGCTATTTTACTGTGTACCTCATATCCATCCTGCGGATAGTAGTGGCTAGTTTATTGTGTACCTCATATCCATCCTGTGGATGGTAGTGGCTAGTTTATTGTGTACCTCATATCCATCCTGTGGATGGTAGTGGCTAGTTTATTGTGTACCTCATATCCATCCTGTGGATGGTAGTGGCTAGTTTGTGTACCTCATATCCATCCTGTGGATGGTAGTGGCTAGTTTATTGTGTACCTCATATCTATCCTGTGGATGGTAGTGGCTATTTTATTGTGTACCTCATATCCATCCTGCGGATGGTAGTGGCTAGTTTATTGTGTACCTCATATCCATCCTGTGGATGGTAGTGGCTAGTTTATTGTGTACCTCATATCCATCCTGTGGATGGTAGTGGCTAGTTTATTGTGTACCTCATATCCATCCTGTGGATGGTAGTGGCTAGTTTATTGTGTACCTCATATCCATCCTGTGGATGGTAGTGGCTAGTTTGTTGTGTACCTCATATCCATCCTGTGGATGGTAGTGGCTAGTTTATTGTGTACCTCATATCCATCCTGTGGATGGTAGTGGCTAGTTTATTGTGTACCTCATATCCATCCTGTGGATGGTAGTGGCTAGTTTATTGTGTACCTCATATCTATCCTGTGGATGGTAGTGGCTATTTTATTGTGTACCTCATATCCATCCTGCGGATGGTAGTGGCTAGTTTATTGTGTACCTCATATCCATCCTGTGGATGATAGTGGCTAGTTTATTGTGTACCTCATATCCATCCTGTGGATGTTACTGGCTAGTTTATTGTGTACCTCATATCCATCCTGTGGATGGTAGTGGCTAGTTAATATTATAATAATAAAAAACCAAGCGTTAAACCTATTAGAGTAATATAGCAGTGCAGGGCAGGGAGGTGATGCTGGAGCAGAGAAGATCAAGAACAGAAAGGATGACAGAGGCAGAGTTTGGAAGTGCTGTGAGCATTGCTAAAGGAAGTATTATCAAAGTTTGTGTAATAAGTCAGTTGCTATCAAAAAGTCAAAGAAGGAGTGTATCAAAAGTGGGGCCGTCAGCGAGGAGGGAAGATGAAGGGTGCTAGAGCGGTGACGACATCGGAGGTAAATTCTGGGTGTTCCTTGCAACACAGGACAGTTCAATAGAATATATCAAACTGAAATTGGAACCTGACAATACTCACAGAGTGGAACAGGGCGCCTGTACACCTCAATATCCATCCTGTGGATGGCAACAGCATATGGATACACAAAAGGCCTAGGAATTAGGCCTTTTGTGTATCCATATCTACAGCTTATATCTGTTACAAGCAAATTTAGGGAATTTGCTTAATGTGTCTGGTATCTTATTTTCAATAGTAAGATATCTTGACATATCACATAAGTTATTAAGCACACAGTGTTCAGGATAGTGACCACAGGGTTGGTCACATACTTTGCATTTGGTTTGATAATCATGTGTGTGTGTCAGTCAAATTGCCAGAAGTCTTTGTAACCAAGCCTAAGCCTGGCCACTACGACATTAGTCAGTACTTGTAACCAAGCCTAAGCCTGGCCACTACGACATTAGTCAGTACTTGTAACCAAGCCTAAGCCTGGCCACTACGACATCAGTCAGTACTTGTAACCAAGCCTAAGTCTGGCCACTACAACATCAGTGTTCACATTGCAAGTTGCTCCATAAACGTACTTATCTACGTTCATGTTATCATAGTGGGTTATAGATCTACTCAGGCTTCTAACTGCATTCCTATAACATTTTCATTTACTTCTCTCCTAATATTATTCCTAATGCTAGACACAGTTATACCAAAGTTATATTTTATATTCTCCTTCTGGGTACTCTTCT